>NW_028327185.1:23791211-24092943 GCF_987537825.1 Furipterus horrens
TTGTCCTGTCATTTCTCCACAAAGGTATTGCTCTTTGCTGAAGATGCTAAATGAGCTGAAAAATCTAAGCCAACTCCAGAGTTACCCATTTATCCCTTGGTCTCTCCCATGTATTCATAAGGTATACATGTTAACAAGCTTCTGTTTGTTCTTCTCTTATTAATCTGTCTTTTATTAAAAGGGTCTCAGCCAAAACTCAGAGGGATAGAGGGAAAATTACTTTCCTCCTCCACACATCTCAGCAGGCGCAGGCAGGAAACATCTGTGCAAGTTACTGGGATGTAGTTGGAAGTTCAAATCCAGAATGAGGAGAAGTCCTGGATTTTGGTACAGAGAGCAGAACCCAGAATGAGCCCAGAGTCACGCCAGAATTTAGAAATGAAGAAAAGGAGGAGGGTCTGCGTGGGGCACAAGAGGAAAGCAGCCAGAGAGGCAGCTGTTGAGAGTAGAATAGGTGGAAATAAGAAGAGAGAACAATGGTTAAATCTCGCACTGGGTTTAGAGCACTGGGTGCTGACACCTGATGTATAACAACCACAGCAGAACTTCACAGTTACCGCAGCATAATGACACTCATGCTGAAGTGTGCACTGCGTGACAATGCGGTGAAGCTGACAATGCACGAGCTGAACAGAGCCCCCAGGAAACCTGGGGAGCCTGCACAGAGAGTGCTTGGAGGGGAGGCTTGGGGACAGCGGACCTTTGGGCACTCACCCCAAACAGCAGTGGCTCTCCCACATCCTACGGCACTTGTTACCTCACATACAGACAGCGGCTCCCTGGCGTGGCCAAACGGTGCAGGCTGCGCTGTCTGACAAGGAAGGGAGGGAGAAAGTGAAGAAGCAAATGTAACTGAGAACTGACCGCTGACCATGCGTGCTGCTTTGCTCTTACACTTGTTTTTTAAGATTTTATTTATTTATTTTTAGAGAGAGGGGAAGGGAGGGAAAAGGAGGGAGAGAAACATTGATGTGCAAGAGAAACATCTATCAGTTGCCCCCTGCACACCCCAAACCGAGGACCCAGACCACAATCCAGGCATGAGCCCTGACCGGGAATCAAAACAGCAACTTTTTGCCCTGCAAGACAACACCCAGCCCACTGGACCACGCCAGTCAGGCTGTTCTTACACTTTTTAGCTCATGTTTACCCTTTCAACAACCCCACAAGAGGTTTTACTAACCTATTTCTATGCATTCGGGACTCTGCTCAGCGAGGGTCAGAAGACCTAAGGCTGCAGACTCGGCCCTGGCAGGGCAGCACCGCATCCATGGCTCTGAGTCCGGCCCAGTGTCATCTCCAGCATAACATGTAAACGTTCTGATGGTCCTGCTGCTTAAGACCCATTCTCTAGTGTTCGTGCCGTGATGTAAGAGGGAGGTGACGACCTTTCATTTGTTAGCAGTGCAGTGAGGATCCCGCTTCCCATGCTAATCATACCTCAGGAGGTCCTCCCTTCTCTGGAATAGGGCCTCGGGGACTGGGGTAGTTCAGTGAGTGAGTTATATAGAATTATGCCTGGATTAGAGTAGGCTTGAGTCTCAATTTAATTATTACAGCAAAAACATTGACGAGCTGAGGAGCTGTCACTATGAAACGCACGCTTCCCACTTCGGGGCTGTTCCTCGCCTCGCACCGCAGCGTTGTGACAGCAGTGGGTCTATTTTAAAGCAAGCAGCCTAGAAGTCGAACAAAGCCGCAGTGTTCTAAGGGAAATTGTTAATTTGAAAACTGAAGTTCATCTTGAAAAACTCTGAAAGATACTTCATAATAATTTCCCATGAAACAAAAATGGAAAGCCTCTTCAGGGAGCTGTGAAATGAGATTTTCTTCTGCAACAAAAGGGAGACAGGAGGTACCAACGGTTATGCTACACTGTATTCCCAGTGCTTGAGAAATAATACCATCTCTGGTCATACCGAGAAAATGGAGACTCCTGAGGGTTCTAGTTAAATTCATCTATAAATTCATCTATGTGAGTCTTGAAATTCAGAAAGTCTAGAAGGAAGGCAAGAAACCATTAAAGAAAGTTGTTCCAGCTTAGAAATCTTCCAAGCAAGCCCGGGGTGATTGTTTCAGCGAAGCCTGAGTCACGGGAATCCCAGGGGGAGAAAGGAAGAGAAGGAGATGAGTAAGAAGATGAACTTTGACGATACAGTTGATTCCACGATGGCAGGAGGGAGCATCTCTGATTTTTCTCTGCCTTACATTCCTGGCTCACAACAGAAATTCAACGAATAGTCACTGAGTAAATGAGGGAGAAGTCCTTTTGCGTAAATACACTACGATGTCTGAAAATAAATACAGTTCAGAAGAGAGACATGGTCTTTTCAAACCTGTAGAAGCACGGTCACCCTCAATAATTAATACAACTCGAGTTTCAAGTGATTTATCACAAGGCTCAGCTGTGTGGATAGAGCACCAACTTGTTTGACAAGTTGAGTTTCCCGATGAGGGCCACGTCTCAGGTGAAGGTGAGGGGAAGGAAGGAAGCATTGCAAAATAAATGGGAAGACAGAGAGGGATTTCCAAGTTCTGACTGTAAATGGGCAAAAGAACTGAAGGGAATAACGATCACATGACCCCACCCTTTATGACCAAAATGCACCTTATCAGAGATATTAATCTACTAAACTTTTATCTAGAAGTACTACAGATAAAGTGAACTTCTATGGAATATTGAAGACGTTAAGTAATGACATTTTATATTTAAAAATCAATTTATTTCCAGTCCTGTTCAAGATCCCTTCTTAAGATTTTCAAAAGTCACTTACCAAAATTAAATGGGATGTAAGGATGGAAAAATTTTCTTCTTCATGTCTACATTCTTTGACTGTTCCAAAAATTAAATGTTCACAAAACAGATTAACAAGAGAAAAACAAATTTAATTTTGTACGAGTATTTACAGGAGTCCCATAGGAATACAAGACTCGAAGAAGTGGCCAGAACAGGCCGCTTTTCTACCTTTTAGACAAAGAAACAATATATTTGTGGCAACGGGGTTTGGGCCTGGCTAGTAAGTTAGCAAGAGAGGAACAAGGTTTGTTTACATGGCCTTCTGGGCCTTGAATTGACCACCTCCGGTGACGAGGATTCCTTCCCTCTTCCTAGCACAGGGAGGCTTCTTTACGTGGTTCTTCCTGCTCTCACTTGACAAAGGAGGATCAGTGTCCTTGAACCTGCTGTTTCTCAAGTAATTTCAATTTAAAATAATCAATAATACAAAAAGGGAGTTTTTGGGGTGGCAGGCTCTGCTCCCTTCAGAAAATAATCCAAAATTAATGTGCACCCACTTCTCATTTCTTTGCCCATTCCACAGAGATCCAGGCACGAGTAACAGCTTTAGTGAGAAATAACAAAAGTGGTGCTTTCCAACATTTCAGAATTAAATCACTCTTCGGAAAAGACCATTTTATTTAATGTCACATTTTTTCCCCTAAAGACCAGGCATTAGCAGTTGTCATCTTGCTGTTTTAATGTCACTATTTTCATTTTTCATCACTGGCTTAAAAAATACTGGGAGATAATATTTTTAAAACTGATGACTATTTGTCTACTCTCGTTATTGCAAGTCATGCTCTAAATAGGTCCTGAGTCACTATTCCTATTGCTGCTGCAGATAAATGTTAACATTTGCTTTTGTTGGAGAAGGTTATCAAGAAGCCAAGAGCACTGTTTGACCTGTGAGCTGCCCCTGGGTGATCCAAGGCCTCTTACCCCTTCCCTGTCCCTGAAATGTACCCACAGTGCAGCTCTTCCAAGAGCCCAGCCTTAAGATAGTAAGGTGTGTTGAGACCATTTGGACTGAGACCCATTAAAGCTCCTACTGGAACTTTTAAGGTTCTAGTGGGCAGATGTGGGCATCCACACATCTGTGGATCCTCAAGACCAGCCTCCTATGTGGGTTCCCTTGCTTATTAATTCTGTACCTACAATCTGCAGGGTCTTGCCTGCTCCTCCCATCTCCCTTTGCCCTCTGTGTATGGGAGGTATCAAATCAACAGTTTGTCTATCGGGGGGCCCACAGCTTCACGCACAACAATGAAGAAAGTTGGTTTTTGACAGCCTCAGTTCCTATGCTGTCCACCCTCCCCCTGCCTGCTTGCAGCTGCCTGGGAGTTTCCCATGATAGTGGGGTACATCAACCCAAGCTCCGTTTGGCCTTGATCATCCCTCAGACTCACAGCTGCGAGATAACGACTGAATTCAATAGTATCTTTTTTCTTCCCCTATAAAACAGCCCCTCCTTCCCTAGGACCCCAGAATCGGGCCATTCATGGTACGGCTTCCTCCCTGCTTGCTAATTCCCTCCAATAATCTTCTTTTCTTCCGCTCGCTGCGTCCTCATGGTTCTCTGAGCGACACCGTTCTTACAGTTTTGATGCTCTTGTGTCTTCTGTTTCCATCTTCTGCTTCTCCTCTAAACAACCTTTAGAGAGTCCTCTGACTTCTTAAGGTCTGATTTCCTGAGTTGTGATTTTAGACATCGTATACTTTTCCTAGCTAATTAAATAGAATTAGTAGAAATGATCTTACTCACCTGAAAGAACTGTAGTTAGTAAGCTCTTTTCAAAACCAAAGCAAAGCAATTGAATGGTGTGGTTTTGGGGACTGTGTAAGCTGCTCTCTTCTCTGTCACTCTTTAAAATTCTGTCACAGTATGAATAGAACCTATATTCTGTAGGCTCCCTTTGGCAGCAGAAAAGATAGACCAGCACTGTTTTTATATTAAAAAAAAATGTTTTATGATAGACAAATATAGAATTAGGGGAGATATTTTTGAGCAGAAAGGCTTACCCAGAACTTCTCAGGCAGCTTTTTGGCAAAAGAAATCTATAAAGATGGATGTGAGAGTGAGTGAATAAATCTATACTTTTATTTTTAAGTTCACTTCACACGCTGGTGACAAAAGATGACAGATTGGGGTCCTGCTAGAAAATCCATCAACAGTATCAACTTGCCCTCGTTTAACAAACATGCCACATTGTTGGTCTGTTCTTAAAAGGGAAAATACTGGAACTGATGATTCTGTAAGGCCAAACATTTTAACTGAATGTGTTTCAAAAAAGAAAAGAAAAAGAAAAACAAACCCATAAAACCAAACAAACAAGTTCTGGCCAAGGTTTGGCTCTGATAACGCAGCAAGGTGTCAGGACCATCATCAGTCCTGAGTGACCCTCGGGATCACTAGAGCCAATAACGTCCATGACCCCTCCTGATACCACAAGGAAGGGGCTGCTCTCTGGACTCCACATGGACGCACCTTTGACCAATAGTTCAAGATCTGCTTTTCTGTTGATTATTCTATGTTTATTCCATATCACTGAACATCACACATATGCCACGAGGGACCCCGCCCAGGAAGCCAGCTAGTTCTCCTGGATACAATAGGTGACATGTCCCTAAGTGTGGAGATGTTAGTTAAAGGGCACGCACTTGTCATTATGTGAGTAATGGACAGCATTGTGATTACAGTCAGCAGTACTATATTACACACTTGGAAGCTGCTGAGAGAGGAGATCGAAATTCTCATCACAAACAAAAAAAATGGTACTTATGCGACATGATGGGGGTGTTGGCTAAGGCTACGATGGTGATCATGTTCAAGATATAAATGTATCAAATCAACACCCTATACAACTTATAGGATGTTATATGGGTTCATGATGTTGATCTTAAACTTTTACCTTCATTTTTTCAAATGTAGAATTTTGAGAGTTGTTTCAACTTTGAAATATAACTTCATACTCATTATCTCTTATTAATAAATATAAAACTTATTAATTTAACAACCTACTTAAAAATTACCTTACCTTTACTGGTCTGTGTGTCTTTTGCCTCCATGGAGGAAGTGAGTTTGGTGCTCTGGGCTGCTAGTCACATTCCTCCTGCATCTGTTCCAAAGTCTAGAAATTACTTGATCAAATGTTCTGTGATGGTTACAAGTAGACGTGCACACCTGAAAAGAATTCAAGGATTTGGTGTCATCTAGACACGTATTGTATCGTGTATGTGAGATGCGCAATCCCAGGCAGTCCTGTATATGCAAGGACTGCAGCGCGGAGAAATGTAAATATATGTATGAATCTCCTGATTAACAGGTACCTTTCTAGATAACATTCAAAGAGTTAACGTTCTAAATGGACTCATTCTTTAAGTAGAAAAAATCAAACTGCATTAAAAACGTGCATTTTCTGAATGTGATTTATCCTTTTCAGAGTGCTTTCACATTCACTAGGTCATTTTATCCTCACCCATCACACTGAGAGACAGGTGAGCAAGCCACACCTCATAGATGAGCACGCTACCACGAACGAGATGCTACGTGCTTTGCCCACGGTCCTCAGCCGGTCAGGTGAGGCCTGATCTACCAGGACTTGGCCTACGGTGTGACCAGGAACAACACTGCTCAGATGTGCAGATACTGCTTGTCTTGGACAGGGCTCAGGGAGCTCACAAAAGGAGCCAATGACGCATCAGCCTGAATAGGCACAGACCTTTTCCTTTAAGAAAAAGCCCCACTTATTTAATTAAGTTGTTCCCTAGACCATGGCTGGTGCTTTACTATGATATTTCCAACTACTCCAAAGTGTACAGACATACAGTAACCTTTCAGTCTGGAAGGAAATACACTTATTAAAGCCTGGCTTAGACTTTTGCCTCTGCACTGGGCCCTACCCTTCCTCTTCAAATGAGGAACAAGTTGATTTTTCAGAAGTGAACATATGCTCCCTGGGGGGCCTCTCACCACTCCTCTTGGGCCATTGCAACAGCTGGTAGCTGGACTGGGAACAAGAAGGAAACAGAAAGGACTGTAATGTACTTACATTTGCTGCCCACGCTGAGAACTGTTCTTGCTTCCTGAACAGTTACTATTAAAACAAAAGCAATCAGTGATTGCTTTGCTTGTTGGGAAAAAAAAAAAACAAAGAAGATAAAATAAGGCAAACCAATATTTAATAGGAGGGTTGCTGAAATCTGAGTGATCTGTTCACAGTATCAGTTTTAGTGAAGTGGGCTAGGAACCTCATGCTGCTTACTGTATTCGCTTATCATGCTGAAGCAGTGCGGCCCATTATGGATACCCTTTTCTTTCTATTGATAAAATGGTACCCTAAAAATGACTGTGTGTTTGTGTAATGGAGGCTCTTTCCTCACATTCTAAATGTGCTCGGCCTAGCACCACCTAATAGATGCTGGTGGCTGGGACAGCCAGCCCATCACTCACTTTTTGGGACACTCATCTGGCTTTGACCATGTTCCTGGGGACTCTGCTTGTGGCACCAGGAAACTCCCTTTCTGAGTTAACATGTGAATTTCAGAAGCTGTGCAATCCTGGACTGCTAATCAGATCACCGGATATCACAGTACTTCCTAGTCTCAACATCAGGCGTGAGGGAATAAAATAAGCTTAGAATTCTTGACTGTTAACATTAGTTACTAAGTCCTGGCTCTATTGATTCTCTGCCTTTAATCATATTTTATCCACTTCAATATTGTCTGTAATTGTTTTAAAACCACAATGTTAAAATATCACATTCTCTACATTCATTGTTTAGTTCTGCTTTTTGATTGTTTACTCTATACAGAAAATCCAGGTCTCAGTAGAATGCCCAAAAGATTTATATACAAAATGTTTTAAATTTTAACCAAGAAATTACTAAAATACATTAATTTAGCAAAAATATACCAGTTATTTCTTTTTAGAATTTATTTATGTGGACTTCTTTTATACCACCCAGAACAATCAGATGTAAGAGAAACCACATAATAACCAAATTAAAAACTGTGGCGTTATATGGGAGATTCCACCGAACAATATTGAAGTTGAAAAACAGGGCTCCCCGGTCTTTTTATTTCTATGCACTAATGAGAGACTTGCCCATTCTTTGCCCTGAGATAATCAGGTCAATTTTGTGAGTGAACATCCAAGGACAATGTTGGAACCCTTATTTAAACTTTAACTGAAAAGATATAGGACGTAAAAGCAGAAAAGGAGTTAAGAAAGACTTTAAAAATTGAGAAGTTCAGCTTTTGCTAAAAGAATTTTGATTGTGGAACTATTTAAGTAATTATACTAAGATTATATGCTAACAGCAATTTTTCCCGTTTTCCATCTCATGGCATATGTAAACTACTAAAATTCTGCAACACACCCAAAAGAATATTTTAGCATATCTGACTAAAATAAGTATAATTTTGATTCTTTCACATTGGACAGCTATTGTTGTGTTGGCTGTTGACATTTTTTTATTTGACAGTCTAAGGGAAAAGAGTTCAGTGCCCCTGACTAAATAGTCACGTATTGCATATTTTAAAAATTCTTGTGGCTCACCAGTTGAAAACCACTGCTCTAATGTATCAACTTGAAATGCTAAACTGTAAATTCAGGGAGACGGAATAATTATCTTTACTTAATCCTCCCCAAAAGCACCATTCCCAAAATATCACAGCGTTGTCAGTATCTTGGAAAGGTATTGCTACATTGCAGTGATCCGGAAGTGGAAACAGCATGAGGCCAGGTACAAGGTGTACATTTAAAGATGAAATCCACCTCAATTGCTCATGTTGATGTGAAACTTTCTGGAAAGTGTATTTGCCCTTGAAAAAGTAATTTATGTGGATTGCAGGGACTGAAAAACTGTACAGCTTTTTCGAAATATGCCTGGGTTTGAAATATTCTTTGAGTATCTGAGTTTTCTGATATAAATTATTCACGATAAGATTAGTAATTTATTACATCTATAAACATGACTTATCTAAGTTAAGATGCATGTTATTCTCTTAGAACAGTGCTTCCACGCGAAGGCCGAGAGGCAACACTGAGCAGGGAGGGGTATGCTGTGCTGGGGTCACAACACCCAAAGGAAAACTCAGCCTCCTTCCAATGACTTTTGTCTACATGGCAAGAGCAAACAACAAATTATTAAAAAAAACACTCGATAATGACTGGTCCTTAAGTTTAATCTTGGCATTATTTATCTTTAAATAAATAGTTTTTATTAGCTAAGGTTGCATTATATTTATTCTACATGCATTCCATTTCGATTAACAGACGTTGTCTATAACACTTGCTCATTCTCATTTTCTTTTTCTGTGTAAATAATTTGATCTTTTCTGTAGAAATATTTTCTTTGCATTTATCTTCTCTGTTAAAGTTTCTTAAATGGCACTTTCAGAAAAAATTTTCCCGTGTTTAAAGTATGTTATTTTAAAATAAACATAAACATTAAATATAGATAATATAATGTATTATTGTTACATAACAATATATCTGTTATTAGAGAAAAATGATCAGATAGTTGCAAAAACTTTGATAAGAAGGAAACTGTCCAATAGGCCTGAAGTGGGCACTTGGATGTAGAATAATGTATTCTGTTAACGAGAGGCTCGTCTACTCAGCCAGCGGATGGGTCAGAGCGGTAACGGTCCTGCACCTGGGATTGGCACGGGGTGCTGGGGCAGTGCTCTTTAGGTGGCCCTCTCTCGTGTCCCCCTATGAATCCAATCCTGTGGGACCGAGAGGAGCAGCGAGGTGACCCATCCATCGTGTCTAACCCAGTCATCAGGCAGTGCCCTGGCAGGACCGCGGTTCAGTTCCTGCTTATGATCCTCACAACCTTTTGAGGGGGCAGAAAACATATGCCGCTAGCGAATTGTTACTGTGCTCTCTTGTTCTTACACAATTTATTCTGGGATGTGTGTAGCTTTCACAGAAAAATAAGGACATTTATTAGTACAAAGGGAACATAAAATGCCCGCCTGCCGTTTGGGATTCTGAACACTAACTTCTAATTTCTACATTAGTGCAGGTGGGCTAAGTGCAGTATCAAACAATTCACAAATCTCAGAGATTTAACGATGCGAAATACATTTTGTTTCCTCGAGTTTCAATCTGGGTAAAGGGGGAGGGGGAGCCCTGCGCTTTCCAGTTTCCAGCGGAGGGTCCCTTCTGATCTCCCGGTGCCTGTGCCCTGATCACAGCGCCTCCGGGCTGCTGCAGGTGAAGACCATGGGCAGCGGGGGGCTTCCATGCACCAAACCTGGATGTGCACCGGGCTCGTCTGCCCACGCTCCCTCTCCTCTGCAAACGGAGTTAAAAGGTAGCACCACGGCATGACGGTCACTGGAGAAGAGGCAACATGTCTGATAAACAGTTAACCAGGAGCTGCCAGCGGCTGCCCTTCTAATCACCAAACAGCTTTCCTTCCTCTTCCCACACATGGACACAACCAGCGTACAGGCGAGACTGTCACCCCCTCTTCTCACCCAGATCAAGTCCGTGTGCTGCAGAGACCTCTCCAGCGGAGACAGGGGTGGCTTCTGGGTGAGAGGGTCAAAGCAACACATTAGGGTGTCGGTGGCCCCTCCCCTCCCCTCCCTTTCACAGTGGGCAGAGCATAGTAGGACGTTTGCAGTAACAAACCACATTCAGAAGGAGCTCTGGTCCCCAGTGCTGCTGGGGTGCTCGCCCTGTGGGCGGGCCTTGGCACTGGGAGCATCGTTCTGATTGGACACTCGTTCAGTTCTCTGGGAGAGACTACCTGTTTTCTTCCTGTCTCTCTTTTCTTTTTCTTTTTTTTCTTTTCTTTCCTTTAATTACCTTTCATTTCCTTTTCTTTTCTTTCCTTCCTTCTCTGCTTTTAGTTGTTTTTATTTCTTGGTTAGCCTTGCCGAGGCCCCTGCCTCCACTGTCTGAGGGTGGAGTCAGGCTCTTAGCCCGTTACTGTGACCTGGCCACCTGTGATCCCTTCGGAGGGGTGATACCGGCTTTAGAGCTTATCTGCCACTGCGGAAAGTTGGAGCCCAGGAGTTGTTTTAACTCTTCAATAGTCTTCACATTTTTTAAAAAAGTTTTTGTTCAGCACTCTGGTTTCTTTTCAAATAGAATTCCCTGAGAAAACTGAGGAGGCTTCTGATCTCTTTGCTTCCAGTCGGTTACATTTCTAGTTAGCATAGTTTATGTTCTCTAATTGGATTTCTCTCCCTGTCTCCCCCCGTCCCTCTTTCTGCCTTTCACTTTCTCCATGCCTCCCTCGCCCTTCTGTCCCTTTGTTGTATGTTTCCTGCCTCACACTTCTTTCTGTAGAACTAACGGTGGCTACCTCAAGGCTCTCGGGCCTGAGCAGGAGGCCACTTCCTTCGTCTAATCTCCTTTTGAGTCACCAGAGACACCTCCCTGTGTCCTTGTTTCTGAAAATATTTTTAAATCCCTTCTCTCATTGCTTGACATTCAGAAACTGTTGGATTTTTCAACCCTTTCAGTTATATACTCTTATTCTCTTTTGTTTCTATGTATAAATTGTCTAATTCTTGCCTGCCATTATCTTTTCCTCATAATACTTAGCAAAACTCATGCAGAGTGGAGCAGGAAAGACGGCATTAGGTCTCCTTCCAAAGGCGCTGGAAGAGTTTTAGTAAATGGTGGACAGTGGACCCCCCATGGTTCCTGCCTCGGAGCCACAGTCTTCAATGCTCGCACCTGTCTGAGCCCGGCCGCTGAGCCAGGGCATGCGTCCGTGTTGTGAGGCAGAACCCCCCTCCAATGATGCAGAACATCTGGGCATGGGCAGTTCCTTGTGTCCCAGGAGAAATCGTTAATGGGGTCTCCTGCGCCTTCTTCTTTTGAAACAATTGCCAGGTGTTGAAAAAAAACAAAATCTAATCCGGTCAAGTTTAAGGAGCTTATTGGCTGTATTGAATGATTCATGAGTCCAGCAACATCCAGCCTAGCAGATCGGAGCTCTGAGGAGCTCATACAAAGTGAAAGACTTATAGGCAGAAGGGAGAGGGAACAGGCAGCTACATGAGACAAAAATCAGACTGGTTCTGGCTCCACTGTCCTTTAGGGGATGCAGATCACCTTACTGGTATTAAGCAGGTTGTTTCTCATTAAATGGTTTAAAATTTTATTTCTGAGATAGTCAAAACTGTAAATTAAGTCTCAGTTTCGCGACGTGGAACTTAGCATAAATGGCTACATTTTTTGCCTGTTATCTTGTTTTTAATACCAGTTATGAGCATGACTTCTTTCCTGTGGCTGCAAACGTGGGGTTTCCATTTCTCAAAACAATAACAACAACAAAAGAATACAAGCAGAAAGCCTAACTATTTATAGTACATTATGAATTTATTTTAAATGTTATGTTGTGTCCAAGATAGAATCAGTGCAAAAACACCATAGAGACAGCCCAACAAGTTTTTCATTACAAAGAAAACAAACAGAATGACAAATACACACAAAGAAAGGCAAGTTTCTTTTAAACATTTGATACCAGAGGAAAAAGAAATAGCGTTCACGGAGTGTCAGAGGAAGAAAATCGAGATTCAAGGCTTTCTTAGAATAATAAAATCACTATAGAAAAATTAAATTGACTAAAAAATGTGACACCAGGTGACTGTATTAGAACTTCTTTTTGAAATTTTTAAGATAATTTTCATTCTGTAAAAACTATTTTAGAGGTTAGAAAAAAAAATTTCCAATCCTTTTTATTACGCTAATACAATTTTAATTTTAAAATCTGATGAAACTGTCACTCAATAATGCTGTTCAAAAATATTATGAATATAGCAGCTACTTGAATAACATAGCTTATTTAACTGTTTCTTTATAATGTTGAGGAGAAAAAATTAGATTCCCAGCTGGGGCCACGGTCTGCGTGGTGTTTGCACCTTCTCCCCGTGTCTGGCTGGGTTTCCTCCAGGGACTCCCGTGTCCTCTCCCATTCAAACATGTGCAGGTGGGTGAGGTGGCTAATCAGTCTCAATTGCCCCTGTCTGAGGAGTGTGTGTGAGTGGCACTGTCATGAAAGGGCGTCCTGTCCAAGGAGGGTCCCACCTTGTGCCTTGAGCTTCTGGAAGAGGCTCCTCCTGCCCGTGACCCTGAACTGGAGTAAATGGGGTAGAAGAGGATGATCCTACTTGTTCTTTATTAAGGTTTCTTAAACGTTTGCAGAGCTCACATTTATTACAATGTTTCATATTAGAAGTGTTTTTGCTTTATACTTAGAAGTTTGGTGATATTTTTATGATGAGAAGTAAGCTGTATAAACTCAACTCTTGTTTCTATCATTTTAGCCTGTGGTCACATTGGTTTCCTTATATTTAAGGCCAAGTGAGGACTTCCTGTCTGGATGTGGATGGCCTATGTAGCAGACTAACAAATAGAATCTGAGGTTATTGTGTGAGGAACCATCCACTGTGACTGGGTAGACTGCAGATCATAGAGCAGTAACGTCCGTCTGCTCGGGCAGCCATAAAGGAGCCCATGGACTGGCGGCCGGCACAACAGTTTACTTTCTTGTAATCCTGGAGCCTAGAAGTCTCAGATCAAGGAATGGACAGGGTTGGGTTTTTTTTCCTGAGGCCTCTCTCCTTGGCTCACAGAAGGTCACCTGTCACCCTGTCTCCTCATCATCCTCCCTCTGTGTAGCTGCATCCTAATATCTCCCTGGAAGGACCCACCCTCATGATGTCATGTTCCCTCCAAGTTCTGTCACTTTCCCATGTTATGGGTTTAGGCCTTCAACACATGAATATTTGCTTTAGATGGGGAGACACAATCTAGCTCATAACAAGAAACATACATGTTAGTTCAATATGTCGGTTTCTGAATTCATGATGTGTAATATTTAATGTAGAGTACCATGTACACTCAAGTGGAAGGGCTGAAGTCTCCAGGTGTTGGACCAATTTCCTGAATAGAAATATTTAAAATTAAATTGTTTTGCTCTGAGTGTTTTCTGTCATCTTGTACAATCTTGAATTTGTACCCTTCTCTATAATTCACTCCTCTGCCTTCTGTGACCAGGTAGTGAGTGACGGAAGACAGGGCAGTGGGGTGTGTCACAGAGAGGACTGAATGGGATGTAGAGCTCTGACCCGTCCCGCAGGTCGAGCAACGAGGACCCTAGAGGGGGAGTGAGGATGAAGAAGGGGCAAGAGACACAAGGAGAGGAGACAAGACAGTGCTCTGATCAAGTCTCATTTATTCTTAGTCAAAACAGCATTCTTATAGCTCAGGAGAAGAGGAATTTTTCATTCGGAGGGAACGCAGCTGCAGCTTGGGCGTTATCTGGCAGATATGAGTTAAACTGCAGGACAGCAATCCCAGGAATAGAAAGAGGGACGTTGCCCTAGTAAGGAGTAAACAACTATTATGGGATGGTGAGGCCATGCCAAGCAGAACTTTAGGATGTCAGTTAGTAAGACTTCAGCTAAGGAACTTTTTAGTTCCCCACAGAGCTCCTTCTAGCTCTGTCACTGCTGACTTTGTGAGCTGGGTGGGGACTCACTGTCTGGTCATAATACATACAGGTCTGTTCACAAAAACTAAGCAGCCAGAAGACTTGGCAAATGACAAAGTATCACATACGAAGGTGTGCCTTTTACTGGAATTGTAGAAAGGGCCCCTCTTTTATTTATTCTAAGTAATATAAAATTATTGTAATGACTATAAGATGACAATAGAGAAAACTGGTAAAATTACCCATACTACTTTATATATATTTTTCCATTTTTCATGTTTTCTAAATAAAGGTTAAACTGTTATTTACAGGTAAATATTAAGTCATATTTTTAACTTTTTGCCAGTTGTCTGAAGAACCTATTTATTTGTGTTTGCTGACACTTATACTACACTTTGAAATGAAGACTTTCAGAGCTTCGGGGCCATGACTAAGTAGCTACCTGGGTCGGTTATGTTTGGGTAGCTTGGTTGTACTCAGGCCAGTCTCTGCTTTGAGATGCTTTAGCATCAGGACTTCTGGCTTCGCCACGCACGTAGGAGATTCTCTCTTTAAGCCCACAGATCCTCTCGATAACTAAACTTGACTCTCCTATTGTGAAGTTGTATCTTAAATGGCACACTGGAACTGGCCGTTTGTCCTTCCTAATGAGCCCGGGTTTGTCATTCGTTGCTGGTCTTCCTCCTTGCGCGTCACGCTTGCAGACATGACTGAACGCCCGCCCTGTGCCAAGCGCCCCGCCAGCTGCTTCCTGGCCGGCCCCACCCGCCACCGGGTGCCTCTCCGGTCTCTGCCCCTCCCTTAAGCTCACTGCTAAGCGTGAGGCACCTGCCAGCTGCGGTGATGACCTGTCAGCCTCACCTGCAATTTTGTTGTCGGCCTTGTCAGGCAGGGTGGTGGCGTCGGTGAGCAAGGAGGCCTGACAGAGCCTGGGGAGCACTGCTGGGAAACACACGGAACAGGTAAAGCAGGGCAGGGATGGAGCCTCAGAACTGGGACTGCCTTCTAGAGCGACTCAGAGAAGCAAACAGGTCAAGTGCCCTGCAGGCGGCGCCGTAGCTGGTGGGTGGGTCCCTCGCTGTCGCCCGCAGCGAGTGTCGAACTTGGCTGTGCTGCTCAGGCGAGGTGGCGGGCGCGGGGCGCGCATACCAGTCCACAGGTTGTACCAAGAGCTGACGAGCTACGTTACTTAGATCCGGCCCCTGCACACAGTGAGCAGGTCCTGTGTTTTTAAAACGAGTGAGCTGAGTAGCTGAGCAAAGACTGCACCGAGGCTCGGCAGTGTCTGGTCTGTGTTCTCTTCTCACTGCAATTCCCCAATGAAACAAAAGTCAGGAAAGGAACAGAAATAAGTGGCCCAGAAGTCCCAGGTGGCGAGTGGAGGAGGCTGGAGGACGAGGCCATTGGCGGAGTCAATGACAACTGAAGGAGGTCAGGAGGGGTGTCCCTGAGGCCGCAGAGGCAAATCAGGCCCCTGGCTTCCTGGGACCCAGTGCAGCCCGCAGCGCTCGGCCCTGCGTGTCTCGGGCCAGCCCCCACCTCCTGGAGGCAGCAGCGTGTGCTGACCACGGCAGGGGCCTCGGAGCAGCTGAGAAGAGAGAGCGAGGGAACAGGGAACAGAATGGCTGTCATCTGTGATGTCACTGAGAGCACTTGGAATGTGAGGGAGGAGACATGATGCGTAATCTGGCTGAAAAGTGTGGAAATCACTAAAATAAGGTAAAACACGATGCTTATTTCTCTAACTTCTCAGAACTCTCCATCTACTAATATTGCAATTCTCTAAACCAAGGAGAGGATAAACACGAATATATTTGACCACAAAAACCTTTTTAAATGGAGCATCTTCTGCATTGTTCTGGCTGTTGAGACGATGGCTTCATGGAGCGGTCTCCCCCTGCGGTGGCCTCGGGCCTCATGCCTTCAACCAGAAACAGCATCTCAATTAGCTCTATGGGCTCAAGTCCAAAGCGCAGTACATAATGAACCTGTTTGGCCCCTCAGCCCTAATCGATTTCTCCAATTTATTATCCTTCAAACCGAAGCCAGCCAAGCACTACAGTGGTACAGGTACCAGGCACTCCGGGGTCAGGAGGCCTTCTCAACCCCCAAAACAGTCAGGTATTGACTGAGAGGAAATCACAGGACGTAGTGAGAGAAGTGGATAAGGATGTGGGTAGACGGTGCTGCAGATTGCTGATTGAGAGTGTGGGGACCACAGTGGGCCACCTGCTTGGCATCAAAGGTCCGGCCCCTGGAGGGCAAGGTTGCCCAGCTGGGTGGGGAGCACCAGGGAGCCATGTGGATCCCAGGATTGGGCTCTGAAGAAACAAAACCCCACAGAACAGCTTGACCATGGAAGCTCTCAGGGCATGGCGCTGCTCTGGAAAGCGGCCAAGAAACAGCATGTGGGAAGGTCAGGGACTGGGCCACGATGTATTTGGAGACCCTTGAGCTGAAACCTCAGCCATCTCATCCTTGAATTTTTTAAAGATGCTGTACAGAGAAGCGCATGCTTTTATTAACAGTACTGCCCACCTATAATGACGGAGAAGATCTGCCAAAAGAATGAAGCTGTCTATCCCTGCTTTTGGCCCCTTTTCCCACCATCTCAAAGTAATGTATCTTCCAGAGAGGAGTTTATTTGTGGTTCACTGAATAAGTGATTGAATGTGGGACAGGGCAGGATGATTTTGTTTGGTGAGATAGTATCAGGAAGAGTTGTAGACATTTTTGCTTGCTTCTCCCTTCCCCTTTTCCCTGTACTTTGTAATGTCAGTATTTCTATAAATATGACTTGCACTTGCTTTTCCAGAATAAAGAAGCTTTTAATAAAAAAATACAAAAAAAATTAATGGAGTATCCTATACTATAAGAAACATTTTGGAAGTACTGCCATAATCAATCTATACTCCTTAAATATTATAATTTATTTTCAAATCCATAAACTTCTATAAAACATGATGTGTCAAATGTAGATTAGGTTGCCACAATTAAATAATAAAAAACAATGTATAATAATTTTTTAAAAGTGGGTGTCTAACACTATTAAACACAAGTCACACTGTGTGGAAGATTTTCTCAGTATCTATTGTACTATATTTTAACAGCATTTATAAACTTTTCATGTCAAACCACTATAACTAAAACTAACAACCAATTCTCTTCACAAAATTGTAAACAGATTTATTTGTGCAAGTCCATAAAACTCTTAGGTTTTTTAAAATAGTAGCTTTTAGCCATTAAAATATAAGGGTCTGATTGATGTTCTAATAGTACACGTGAGAAACTTTGATCTTGTAAACAATTCTGTGTTCAGTTGTGATTCACTGAAAGCAGGCTTGTTTGACATCATCTTGGTGGAGAACAGATATTAGTCCCAGAAAATAAATTACATGGAAATAAATTACTGTAAAATTAATTTAACGGTTACCTTATCTCTACTTCTATAAAAATTAATATTATAGTATTTATACATATTGATTTGCATGTTTATTTTGTATAATTATTTTCAATTCATAAGTTACTTATAATAATGTTTTAAATAATAATGCTGTTAGAGGTGTGAGAAAGCAAGATTCTTCCTGCTTGCTGGTGGGTAGGAATGTAAAATGTTACCGTTTTTGTGGAGGACAGCTTGACAAAATATATAATAAGCTATAAAAATACCACATATTTTCAGTTCGGTAACACCTGAATTTGGAAAAATAACAAAAAGTCTAACAGTAGGAACAGGCTAAATAAATTATAGGACACTCGTGTGTCGGGACACTAGATACTACAGACTGGGACGCTGAGGAGGCATTTAAATAACGTCACAGGTTATACATCTTTACATGCAGAAGTCAGCAGATCCTTGTGACGTGTGAGTGATCAGCGTATTTCACACACACGTATCCTGCTGTGACATTCACTACAGCTGTCCCACCACCAGCACGTCACCAGAACAGGGGCAGCACTTACCTGGCATGCTTGCATGACTATACACTGTTTTTACCTGGTCAATTTTTTATAACTTTTCCACAATGAACTTGGGTCATTTATGTTAAGTCTAAGGGAAAAAATAAATATTTTATGAAGAAAAAGAGACCTTTCTTATAAAACTGCATGTCTGATAGCCCTTTAGAAGTATAGTCCCGGAAGATCTGTGTATTTAGTCCATCATGGGAGGGACATTATTTTTATAACACCAGATAGATTTTTCATATGCTGGGAATTGTGCTGGATCAAAAATGATTCACCCGCCTATGCTGTGTATTTCCCGGGCTGTGAGTTGCTCAGTTTGGCCCTCAGCCCCTGTAGGATCAGGAGGTTATTTAATGGGCTGAAGTCACGACTGCAAACTCCATCCTAAAGGAACAACCTGTGATAACAAGGAGCCTGGGCTCTCAAGCTAAGTGCCGGGATTTTCTTCTTAACACCCATTCTCGCTGGTCTTCCAAGACTATTGATTCTTTTTTCACCTGCTAATATAAATTTCACGAATGTGCGGGTTGTGATCTTGCTGTATGACATGGACACTGGCTTCTGGTCCACTGTGAACACTCAAGAGATGTTTTTGCACAATTATCTATTCAATAGTTTCTTAATAGATGATCCACATCTTAAAGCCCTCCGGGCTCATATTAGCCCTGGAGAGATCTGTTCTAACGGTGGAATATCACTGGTGACCATCGCCTTCCCACAGACCAAAGGCTCCAAAGGGCAGAGGACTGTTATGAGAGCTGGGGAACAGGTGCAAGTGGCGTGACCTGAGGAAAAGAGCTTCTGCTAAAGCATGCAGGAGCAGGACATATGACCTCACGGAATTAGGGAGCCGGGCCTTGACCACACTTGAGTTATGGTTGGCTCTACTGGCTTCACGGCTCAAATGGCATTACTAATGTCCTGTCTCTCAACACACCTCTGGGCTGGGTTACTGCTTTCTATAGGATTCATTCTCACACATCAGAGGGATTTCCTGCAGGTGGCCAAGAGGTTAACTAGCAGCCCAGCTTAGGAAATGCAGTGACAATGAAAATTCTTTTTGAAACTATCAACTCCAGGAATTATTGGTCCTTCCTGGGTCACTTCTCCCCTCTCTTAGGTCAATCACTGGCAAAGAGGTGTTGTGCTTGGCCCACTGGGTCACTTCCTGTCACTGTGGCTGTGGGGAGCAGGCACTCTCAGCTCCATGAACACTGCATGGGAAGGGGAGGCTTTGGTTCTTTTACAGTTATGGTTCAGGGCTCCCCAGAGCAACACCTACCCCTCACCTAGAGCACAGATGACACACAGTAGGGACTCCGAGGTATTAAGGGAATGAAAAAATGCTTGTTACATAGGAGAATGGAGAAATGAATTCACATTCCTGTGTTGGGCACCACTCCAAAACTTATAGAGTTTATCTCTTCAAGATCCTGCTTCCAATTCTTTTGTATATATACCCAAAGGGGGATTATGGGATCATATGGCAATTCTAGCTCTGATATTTTGGTGAACCTCCATACTGTTTCCCATGATGCTGCACTATTTTGCAATTCTGCCAACAGTGGGCAAGTGTTCCAATTGCTCTACATCCTTGCCAACACTTGTAATTTTCTGATTTTTGGATAATGGCCATCTTAATGGGTGTGAAGTGATACCTCACTGTGGTTTTATTTGCATTTTTCTGATGATTAGTGATGCTAAGCATCTTTTTTATATGCTTTTTGGCCATGTGTTTATCATTTTTGGAGAAATTTCTATGCTAGTTTCTTTCCCATTTTAAAATCAGGTTATTTGATTTTTGTTGTGGAGTTATAGGAGTTCCTTGTACTTGAAGATTTTGTGTATTAACTCCTCATCAAATCCATGACTTGCAAATATTTTTCCATTCTGTATCTTTCCTACTTCATGTACAAATTTTTAAGTTTGATGTAGTCCCATTTGTCTATTTTTGCTACTTTCTCTACTCTATTTGTCTGTTGTCTGTGTTTTTGGTTTCACAGCCAAGAAATCATCACCAAATTATATTTCATTAAGCTTTCTATTTATCTTTTCTTTTAACATTTTTATAATTTTGGATCTTATATTTCAGTCTTTCTTCCACTATGAGTTAATTTTTGTATATGGTGTTATGATAAGGGCCTGACCTCATTCTCTTACATATGAATATATAATTTTCCCCATTGAGTGGTCTTGGCCCCCAGGGCCTACATCTTTCTAATAATCTTTATACTATTGACTTGAAATCACTCTACAGGGTGAGAGTGCCCCCAATGGACTTACATGAACCCCAGTGCGCTGGCTCTCCACTGCTTTCCTGTTCAGTTAAGAACATATCAGAATGCAAATGAGGACTAATTTGCCCGAGAGAGGACTTTGAATCTCTTTTGTCAAAATTGTGTCAAAGTACACATGACATATAATTTAGTTTTAACCAATTTTATGTGTACAGTTCAGTGCCATTAAGTATGTCCTATTTGTGTTGCCTTTTGTGTCTTGGGTTAAGTATACAGAAGTCCTTCTGAATCTGCTCTTACTAAATATTTCTAGCGCCTCATCAAGTGACTGAGAGTAAGTGCATGCACTGCTCAAGGATATTGCAACACATGTCTGTGCACATTTCAGCTCTAGACTGGATTCCTTGTAGGTTTGGCGATGATTCAGTTATTTGCCAGAAAGATGAAACAGAAAGATTGACTTTGCTTGTCAAGTCACCAGGATGGGGCTGTGCAGGTGACACTGCAGCCATCAGTCATCCTATTGCAATTTGCTGTAGCAAGGCAGACGGATGGGCAACCCTGGAGCTGTGACTCATGTTGAACTTTTGCTCAGTTAAACATATTTAATGTTTACTTCTCATTTCCTCGGACTCTACATCTGTCTTTTGAAGACATCACTTCTGATCTCTTCGTGCCCTGAAATACTTTTTGTGATGGTTCTGTGGTATATAGTTTAGTTTTAAACTTAAACTTAATTTCTTTTTTAGTCTGTTGTATATTCTATAATCATTCTAAATTTTTATACTTATCCTGTCTATAGCTTGATGAGCTTAATGTTAAAATATAATTAACAATGATTTGGGATAGGGTTTTGATAATTTTTTCAAATCTTAGAGAAACACTGGCTTTATAACTGATACAGAGAGATCTGATGAAGATCATTGGGGAGAAGTAGGAGGGGCCGTAGGAGGAGGTTGCCAAGGCAACGGAAAGCAGTCTAGAACAGGATTGGCTGAGAAGCTGAAGCCTCCAGAGCCAATGGAAATACGTAAAATGAGGGCTGGCTTTTTGGCTCAGGACCTTTTCTGGCTCCTGAGCTTGCTCTCTCTCGGGCTCTGGCTCTGGTTCCAGTTCCCTGGCTCTTCTTCCTCAAGGATGCCTGCATGATGGTGCTGCAGCTGCCTGCATTTCCCAACAGATGGTATTTTGCATGGGAAGGAGCTCCAGGCACAGCCTAGGATTGGGCTGGCCTGGCAGAAGCTGGCAGGCTTATTCTTTGGGTGTTCTAGAGGGAACAGGCTCTGAGGCAGAAGCTGCCATCCTTGCAAAATTATGTAGCTTCGTGTATTATGTTGTTTTAGTCTATACACTAACCCTATAGAAACTACAAGGGAAAAGCTAGGAGAACCCAGGTGTCAGAGCTTAGCTTTAATTGCTAGGCCTCAGTAATTAAGGCTGTGACTTGATAGGCTGAAGTGACTGTTTTTGAGTAAAGACCCTTTTCCTTTCATCCCCAAACCTTTGCCTCGTAATTTTGCCTGGAGCATGGCAGCAGGCAGCTGGACCCCAAATTGCTGTTCAGTAACATAACTAGATATAAAAAATCAACTATAGATGCCTTAACATTCCCAGTTAATTTTAGCACAACTTAAATCGCCCTGATCCTTCCACCTGGGTGAAAACAACTTTTTTTTTCAAAACACAAAGCTATTTTTGAGTGTACAAGCAAACCTGCGAAAGATTATTTTAAAGTGAGTGGTTACTTAAAAGTTTAGCAAGAAAATTACTTCCGTAGCCATTTTGACAATCTAATAAGGAAAAAAAAAAGGTCATTTTATGTTGTGTATGTCTCTTTGAATTGTAATTTTGATATAAATTTAGCCTCTTATCCCTTCACTACATAAAATGAATAAAACAAATAAAATATCTGGACTCCTATCAATGTGAGGAAATAGATTGATGTCAGTATGCTGGTTTGAGTGTATGTGTGTGCACACACGTGCCCTTCATGTATGTGTGTATGTGTGAGTGTGTTTTAACCAGCAGTGTGTTCTTGATACCACCAAGATTCAGAGCTTGGATAAATAAAATCCAAGGAGCAGTGAACTTGTCTATAAGCCAGATTTATTTCTAACTAGAGTTTAGCTTAATATTCTATGTTGTTTCCAAAAAAGGAAATCAATAAATTACCAAAGAGAAAAGATAAGAACATTGTTTATTCATTTTATGAATCTATATTTTTTATTCAAAGTTACCAGAAACAGCACATTTTAAATTATATAAATATAATTTGGTTTTAAGTAAGTTTATTGTTGATAAATCAATAATTGTGTATGGAAGGAAGTTGAAGATTTCTGGGTCACATTTTGAATTTGTCAAGATTAGAGAGACTGAAAGCAAACCCTTTTTTTCTAAACATTTCTTGTTCTTGACTTGGTTTCAATTGATTCATGTTCTAACTCCTTTTCTTTCTCACTTGCATACACTCTCAGAAGATTCCTTTTTATTTTTGGTAAATTCATAGATTAATAATGATAACTATCAACTTTTAGAACACTTCTATTCCCACCAATTTCTTCTTTTACCATTTGTAGTAAGTCCCTGCTTCCTCCTCCAGGACTAAGCAACCACATATTCCTTTCTTTCTTTATAACTTTGCATCTCTTCAATATTTTATATAATATAATATTTTATATAACTGGGTATATATGATATCTAGTTTTGGCAGTTGGCTCCTTTCACTTGGCATAATGTTTTTAAAATCATCCCTTATGTGGTATTATTTCCTAATTATTTCCTTTTATTGGTGAATGACTTTCCTTTGCACAAATATATAGATTTTGTATCAGTTGGTGGATATTTGGATTGTTTCCATTTGGGGCTATTATAAATAATGCTGCTATGAACTCACTTGCTCATCTTTGTGTGGACATATGTTTCTGTTTCTTGTGGGTGAATTCTTAGGAGTAGAGTGTCTGGGTAGCATGGTAAGTTTATGTTTAACTATTTCAGAAACTGTCAAAGTGTTTTCAAAGGTGGTTGTACCATTTTATACTCCCACCATCAATACATAAGGATTCTAGTTTATCCACATCTTTGCCCACATTTAGTGTTGTTTGTTGTATACTATAGCCATTTGAATAGGTGTGTATTGGTGTTGTGTTGGGGTAAAATTTTCATTTCCCTGTTGACTAATAGTGTTGAGTACCTTTTTATATGCATATTAACTATTCATATATATTCTTTGTGAAATAATTATTCAAATTTTTGTTGACTTTAAATTTGGCTGTTTTCTTATTATTTTGTTGTAAGAGTTTTTTATATATTCTGGATACATGTCCCTTATTAATCAATACATGATTTGCAAAATTTTCCCCCAGTTTTAGTTTATACTTTCATTTTCTTTTTTTAAAACATTTTATTTCATTTTTAGAGAAAGCAGGAGGGAGGGAGAAAAAGAGGGAGAGAAACATCAATGTGTGGTTGCCTCTCACACACCCCCGACTGGAGACCTGGCCCACAACCCAGGCAGGTGCCCTGACTGGAAATTGAACTGGAGACCATTTGGTTCACAGGCCAGGACTCAATTCGAGCCACACCAGCCAGGGCTCCATTTTCTTAATGATGTCTTTTGAAGTGCAATAGGCTTTAACTTTGATAAATTCCAATTTATCAAATTTTTATATGTTGTGCTTAGTGCTTTATCTTTGCCTAACTCAAGATTATGAAGATTTTCTTTATGTTTTAGTCCAGAACTTGTGTAATTCCATTTTACATTATGTCTGTAATCCATTTTAAGGGTTTGTTTGTTTGTTTTTTGTATAAGTGAAGTTAAAAGTTAAGTATTTTTGCATGTGGATGTTTGATTATCTCAACACTTTGTTGAAAAGACAGTTGTTTTCTCCATTTCAGTATCTTGATGGCTTTGTCACATGAAAGTTGACTGTGGACGTAGAGGACTGTCAATTCAGTCATCTGTGCCTGTCTTTGCACCCACAGCCCGTTCTCGTGATCACTGTAGCTGTAGAGCAAGCTTTGAAATTGGATCAAGTTCTTTAATTTTGTCTCTTTTTCAAAATTGTTTTGGTTATAGTAGGTCCTTTACTTGTTATTTTACTTCTTTTACTGTACTTGTTATAGGTCTACTTACATATTCTGTTTCTTCTTGAGTTAATTTTAGTCATTTGTATCTTTCTAATAATTTTTCTATTTCCTTTAAATTGTCCATTTGTTTGCATAAAGTTGTTTCTAAAACCCATAAGTCCTTTTAATGTCTGTAAGGTCATCAGTGAGGCCCCTTGTGCATACCTGGCTTTAGACATTTGCATCTTATCTCAGTTTTTCTTCATCAATTTGACTATGGTTCATCAATTTTTTATCTTTTTATAGGGCCAACTTGTAGTTTCAGTTATTGGTCTCTATTTTAGTTCTGGTTTCTATTTCATCGATTTCTGCTCTTTATTATTTCCTACGAGTGCTTTTCTTAGTTTCTTAAGGTGCAGTTTTATTGTATTGATCTGAGACCGTCTCTATTTTCTGATGCAGGCTTTTAAAACTATAAATTCTCATTTGGTCACCGCTTTATCTTCATTTATAATTTTATCTTGTGTTTTTATTTTAATTTAGTTTACAATTCTTTTTCATTTCTTTGTGATTTCTTTTTTCACCCGTGGGTTATTTAGAAGGATGCTGTTTATATCCAAACATCTGGTGACTTTCTCAGTTTCACACTGTTGTTCATTTCTAATGGAGTTCTGTTGTGTTGGAAAACATACTTTATACGTTTTTAATTCTTTGGAATTTATTGAGACATGTCTTGAGGTCTAGCATATAGTCAATTCTGAAGAATGTCCCATATGGACTTAAAAACAATTTCTATTCTGCAATCATTGGATTAAGTGTTCTATATATGACAGTTATATTGTTTATCAGCTAAGTCTTTGCTGTTTGTCTGCCAAGTTGTTGTATTTATTTTTGATTCTGACTCCTGGGATTGCCCAAGTCTGTGTATCTGCTTGTCAGCCAATGAGTAGACAGAGGTTGACCTCAAATGCCTTGAGCCAGGAAGGCTTCTGTCCTCTGCTAGCAGTATGTGGGGAGCCAAGGGGCACGTTCTAAGTTCAGTCTGTTTCAAGCATGACCAGCTCTTGCCTTCCCTTGGGCTCTTCCCTGTCTCCTCTGTGTGCATACACAGTCTCAGGGGACTCCAGACATACAGGCATAGTGTGGTCTCCACTGGGCCAGCAGCTCTACCCAGGAACAGGGTTGTCCCCAACTATGCCTAAGCATCAGGACAATATAGCCACGGGCCCCTTTCCTCACCCCTCATGAAGACTGTCACTGTCACTGACAGTATCCCTGGGCATAGGCTTTGTCCCCCTCTCTGAGATGAGTGAGACACGGTGGCCTCTGCAGTAGCAGAGCCCCCAGCCCTGTGCTGACAGGATGGGGGAGATGCCAGACCCCCGCTGTCCCCACATGAGGCCGAGCAGTCACTCAGGCATGAGCTCTTTTCAGGCCGCTGCACATGTTTTGGTCAATTTCCACACAATGAAATGGTGTTTTTTGTTGTTTCTTCTCAGCTTTATAGCTGTTCTTTGGGGAGAGAATTTGCTAACTGCCTTCTTAGCTATAGACAGTAGTCAGAAGCATGTTCTTTAACTTGGAAGATAAAACACAAACAAGAAATGGGCAAAATTTTCTCTCTCTCTAACTTCTTAGGTGTGGGGAACTGCTCATTTTTGTTTTGGAAATTGTAACCTCGGCCGTGAGCCAGACTTGCCCCCCTGGTTTGTCTTTAAGTCTCAACAGCACACTGGAGGCTGCGCGGAAGACATGACCGAAAACCACTCAGAGGGTTTCCGTGGGAACTGGATTTAAGAATGCTTATTATGCTTTAGAACTTGCTCTGCTTTTCTTATCTCTTAGTCAAGTATAAACAGTCTCTAGCAAGGAATGTATGAAACCTTGCACCTAATGCAGTGTGGCGTCAAGATGCTTAATAGACCCTGAGACAGACTGGTCACTGTGCCTTCTATATTGATATCGATAACCTGTAACTGTCAACTGTAATCCAGAGGCCTAAAAGCTATGGATGATTTATGAATTTTGACCTTGTATGTCCCATGCGTACCCTTCTCAATAAAAGGCATGAGGGACGGAGGTCTCGTGCTATTCTCCACTAGAGGGAACAGCTGCCTCCCTACCCCCAGACAAAATACAGTGTCCCGGATACATTTGTTCTGCCGTGGCCGTGAAGCCTCTGCTGGACAGAGTAGTTTCCAACCGAGCCAGGGCATTGGAGGCGACTCCGCCTCATCTGGCACCCAACATGGGGCCTCATCTGGCACCCAACATGGGGCCTCATCTGGCACCCAACGTGGGGCCTCATCTGGCGTCCACTGTGAGGCAGATCAGCCTTGTCAGAGACCCAGACGTGGGGCCTCCCTTAGGGCTGCGGCCAGAAGTAGAGGGCTTATAGCAGGGGTGGTATTTACCATAAATTAAGGAGATACAGAGGGAAAATCAAGATGATAAACAGGGTTGCACAACTCTGTGAAGTGCAAGTGCGTGAAGAAGGCCGAGAGTACTGATGTCTCATTCACGGAGCTCTGTGCATGTGACTCTGCAGACAGCGGGAAGGAGGGGGAGAGGAACTTGCGAATGACGGCGTTCCCAAGGCGTAACTCACAAGACTAGTCCTTGTCATTTGAAAAAAAGAAAGCACCCTCGATGCCTGACTCTTAAAGGTTTTATATTCCAGGCGCAGAAACTATAAGCTCAGACTAACTGTCATTTCAGCCTGACTTTCTCAGGATCTTTTAAATAGGGACATGGTAATATTAGTAGAGGTGATTTCAGGCTGAGCAAAGTCAACGTGGGTAAAGCATTTTTTAAGACCCTGGGAAAATAGGTCTCTCTCTCTCTCTCTCTATATATATATATATATATATATATATATATATATATATATATATATATACTTCCACAGCTATGTCATTTAAACTGACATTTTTAGATGTTTTTCAGCTCACAATAGTGTAGCTTTAATATCTGAATTAAATGTCTCAAACCCTTATCGCTACTTTTCTCAAAAAAAAAAAAAAAGAAAACCACTATTCGGTACAATTAAAAGGTAATGTCATATCTGTTTAGCATATGAATATTCATTTTTATTTGTTTATAAGTTATAGGTATGTTTAGAAAGTGAAACAAAGTAGAAGGACCACAATAAATACGTTGGGTCTGGGCGTGAGGCCTTAGGCCGTCTCTCCTGCAGCCTCTCCCAAAGGACTATGCCGTCAGTACCACAGTGCACCTCTGACCTGCAATGAACTCAATTTAGGTTTTCTCTCTAAGGTTACTGTTTTTTCAGATGAAAAGTATCCAGCTGACCATTTAAAAGCATGAGTTTAAACTTACATGCAGCATTTTTCAATAAATATTTAATCGCCCCCCCCTGACCAGGGCTTCATATCCAAGGATTCAACTAACCCAGCAGACAGAAACAGTATTTTTGACTCTCTATTGGGAATTCACGGATGTGAAGGGCCGTCTTAAATTTTAAACAGATTTTTAACTGTGAATAGGTGGGTGCCACTAACTTGGCCTTGTTCAAGAGTAAACAGTGGCCCTGGCTAGGTAACACAGTAGGTTGGAGCATCGTCCCCATACACCAAGGTTGTGGGCATGATCGCTGGTCAGGGCACATACAGGAATCAACTAATGAATGCATCGATATATAGAATAACACATCAATATTTCTCTCTCTCTCTCTTACTCTCTATCTCTCTCTCTCTCATCAATTAAAAAAAAAAAAGAGTAAAGGTAATTACTTAACAGGTAGTGTGCTCTTGAGGGTGTGGCTTTGAGTGAAGAAAAGATAAGGAGGGCGGTCTTTTTTCTAGGAGGCAGCGCAGCGCAGCACAGAGACCAGGTCTGTGGTTCTGACCCTAAGGAGGGCACAGGTGCTATGTAGCTACACGGTGAAACACACGCTCACAATATAACCTTCACCTACAAGTGAGCTCGACCGACTTAGGACCCACACCTCCCACGCAAGCCTATCAACTAGACTCGAAGGTCCTTGAAGTCAGGGACTCTACCTGTTCTCTCGTCACCCTTCAACTTTAATCCAGTAGATTTTAGAAAATAGAAGAATATTTTTTGGTGTAAACTACTAGATTGAGAATATTAGCAGAGGACGAAAAACAACAAACAAAAAACCCCTGAAGGCCAAGGTGATAGAGAGAGGCCAGTAGAGCATTTCCCTTCCAGACTGCTTTCTGGCCAGGAGACACCGAGGAACCTGTCCTGGAAACAGCTCCCCTGAGGCGGCAGTGGCTGGACATTGTCACCTCACCTCCTTTGCAGAAGAAATCTTGGTTACAACATGGGGAAAGGGAGAAACTCCCTTCCCCTTTTGTGGTTCTTTTGGCTGGTACAATAATTGAATCAACACGAGACAGATTGACAAGAGAAAGTCAAATTTAATTTTGTGCTCACAGGAACCCCACATACAGCAGAGGCAGAGACCCCCAATACAAGAGGGCTTCAGAGACAGAAAGGGAAAACAGAATCTATATGACATAGTGAGCTAGGGCTGAGGTCGGGCATCCTGGGGCTTTAGGTCACTGCAGGGAGAACACATGCTCAGTGATTGTACTTTGCCCTTCCATGCAGGTTAAAAGCCTGATCTCTGATAGTCTCTTATAGCCAAGGCTCCATATTCAATTTCTCTAGATAGCTGGGGGACAAGGGAGAAGTTCCCTTTGAGCCTTCATAATTTTGATTGCTTCTAGCTCACAGCAATTTTCATACCACAGAGGCACATTTGGGGTGACTCATTCTGAACCCCCATGGTTTCAATTCACAATAATTGCCTATAGGGATATATGCTACTGAAAATTCAAAATGGAGCTCAAATACGTGACAGCCTCTCCACTCGTGCTGTGCCTCAGTGGAGTCCTTCCTTGCCCTCGGGAACCAGGCAGCACCCTTGTCCCCAGCAGGTCTCAGACATGTCATTGTCACAGTGCCCAGTCTCACCCCACTGTACCATTCAGTTGGAAGGTGTCCTAGGGCCAAAGTTAAAGTACTCAGAGGAGTGGAATCATCTCTGCATCAGTTCTGTGGGCATCACCTGTCATAGGAAGGGTTTGCTGAAAGCTGGACAGTCGGAGTTAGAAGCAGTGCGTGTGCAATGGGGTGCAGCGGTGAGCAGGGAGCTGCCGCCCCAGCATTGCTGGGTTGTGGGAGCAGCCTCAGGAGGCTCTTCTGAGCTGCAGACCAAGGCTTAAGCTGACCGCTGCTCATGGAAAGCTGTGCCACATAAAGTTGTTTCAGCATAATTTCACATGGATTTTCATAGCTCCAGTGTCCTCTGAAGAGACTGGAGCGCCCTGGTGGAGGAATTGCACCCCTTTGGGGGGACCAGGAATCCAGCATCTCGAAGGAAAATTAAATGTCTTTATTTCTCAAAGTCCTTTACTAAGAGCAAGGGCATTTAAATGTCTCTGTCTCTGAATCAATTTTCATTTTCCCAAAATATTGCAGGTGTCAGAATCAGATCGAGAAAGCAGGTGTAGAAAAGTAATTACCTGGCACCCGTCTGCACTTTGGCCCGTCTCAGAAGGATGCCTGCAAAGCCATTTGGTAGCACTGTTCTCTGGCCTGCGATGAAAAGGTTATAGGGGATGGAAATCATGGTTTGATTTCTTTGTGCTTTTCTCTCTCTTCTTTCCTGCAATAATAGAACTTTAGTTATCAAAGGGCTTTCAAATTTGAAAACACAACTGCTTTGCAAATGCAAAACATTGGCCATAGCAAGTGAGCCTTAAAAAGCTACGCAGGAGCTGCCACGCACCAGATGGAACTTGTGTTGCGATTGTCTCTGTCAGGGGCGCAGTGGTAGCTCGCTGGCCAGGACCGCATCTGAGGCAGGGGACAGGAGAGACAATCATAAGGTGTAGGTGTAAGTCTGCATTGTTCAGTAAGGGAAAAAGGAAAGGGAAGGATCCAAACAAGTTATATCTGGGGTGCCTTGCCACATGATCAAGGGAAAGCGGAGTTAGGCAATCTGGGAGGTGACACGTAGGAAAAGTCACGTGGTTAGCAGAACCCTGCTCTGGGGCTTAATCTATGGCTGCAATACTCTTACCATGAGCATATTTACTGCTGTTCTTCAGGCTCGATGCAGCCTCGTGCTGATTAAACACGGATCAAAAGATCCTCAGTTGCAGGGCTAGTGTTCACTTCGGATTCTGCTGTAAGAAGATTAGCAGCTGACGATGACGGTGCCCTCACTCTCTGTGGCTTGTTACTTCCTATAAGTGACTCATTCAATTGTGATGGAATTGCAGGCATCGAGCAAGAATGTGCAGCACATCTAACAGGTTTCCTGCAGATGAGCTAAGCTTTCAAATTTGATAATGAGGTCTTTAAAAAATGATACATGAAGCATTATTCAAACTCCTAAGTATCCAGTCTCATTTCTGGAGCCGTATCTTACCTTTGGCATGAACCGTGCTAGTCCCCAACCCACCACATTGGTCTCCCTCCTCTGGGCACCATGGCTCTGCTTCCCCCTGCTCAGAAGGCCACAGCGGTGTTCACAGTTCAAAGAAGAATAGTTTATGGTTTAGCATTTGCATCAACTCCCTCAAAAAGCAGCCCCTTTGTCCTCTGCCTGGCTGTGCCTCTCCTCTGCCTGTAGCATCTTGTCCTTAACAAAACCAGAGCCCCCGTGCAGCTGTTGGACTCAGTTTCCCCAGCTATACAGCTCTTCTTTTGAAGAACAGCACCCATGCCTGCCTCGTCATTTTAGTTTATGGCCTGGCACCTAACACGTAGTAGGTCCTCCGTAAATATTTGTGAAAAGACAGACTGAAGGACTGACTAAGACTCTGAGCTCCTGAAACTCAGTTGTATGTGAGGGAGGAGGTATCCGTGACAGTTCCTTTGGGAAGACAACATCGTCCCATTTCTGAGGACTCAGCCAAGGGGAGGTCACAAAACTCCGAAGGTGCTGCCATTCTGCAGAAAGATGCAATGACTTCTGTCCCTGTGTGTTCAGTCCCAGGAGGAGAAGCTGCTTGGCCCCAGTGCCACCCTTGAGACCGGAGGTCTGGGTCTGTGACAGAGGCTGTGAGGGTGTCTGGAATGGCTCCCTCGCAGCCGTGGTGCACAAGCTAAAGGGAGCGATCAGATTCTACCTCGTGATGGGACACCTTGGAAAAGTGCGTGTAGGGGCAGGACGGCCTTCAGAAGCGCAGTGCTCACGGGTCGCCCTGTCCTCCGGGGCTGCCCCTGATGCTCCACTCATTTTGTCCTGAGCAGAATTATCATGGGCGGGGAGTCAAATGTTTATTAGATTGGACTTTTTAATTTCCATTTTTGCACAGTTTGTTAGATATATAACATTATATAGATATAGAACATGAATACTTACATAAAAGGAGGGATTTAATTAACTTTTTACATTATAGTTGTGCAATGAAGAAAATGTAAAGACCAGTGTGCTAAAGGTCTTACAGTCTTAACAACAATAATAAAACTTTGTACTATGACAAACTATATCTATTATAAAAATATAAAATTATATTTTATATTTCTAATACAGTAATAATTATCTTCACATTTGTATTATAAAATAGCTTATTTTTCCGTCTCAAGGCCCTGACCAGTTTTCACTGTGATAGTGTTCTGTTAAAATGTACGCTGCTTTATTTTTATTTTACCCAACAACTTTCTTTTCCTCTTGAAAAAAGATCCTTAAGTATTACTCTATGAGTGGTGATAACAATAGCAATGCCTAATTGGAGAACAGCTTTCTTCAAGTAAATCTATAAAAAATAGACTCTTCCTAATGACCCCCTCAAGTTGAAGTACTAATGTGGCTTGTGAGATGTGACCTGTTTGCTTGGCATACAAGAATATCCCAAGCTTGATGTTTCAGTTCAACAACAACAGTCTTGAAGAATTTAACAGGAGAAACTCACCATTTCTAGGTGTGCAATCGTCCATTTGTGGTCTGAAGTAATTACAACACAAACTGAAATCTTCCAAGTGAACTTACTGTGTTTGTTGGAAAAGCACCATTCTGAGAAATAAAAAAGAAACAGAAAAGCAAACAAGACTGTATTTACTTGATAAAAAGGCAGTAAAACAGTTAATTAGAATATGAAAACTTTAGTCAGTGAGCAGTGTTATTTTTTACTGCAAAAAATATTGATTTTACCTTTTCTTCTTCATTTCACTTTATTTTGGATGGAATTGGCCAGATTGGGGACATCAAGTAGACACCACGTCAGAGGGTCGTTCTTTGTCATAGCATCATGGGCTGGCTTCAGTCATGGGAACACAGCTCCCTCTCTTTCTGTTCCTCGCTCACCCCTCATCTGGGGGGACAGGCAGGATTAGCTCCGTTCTTTGTCTGTCTCTTATGGGATATGCCTTCCTGCAAAAAGGGCTCAGTCTGATTGTGTGAGTTGGTTATAAAAGGGACCAGTTCTCTGCTTGTTCCTGTATCTATGCTCCTGCAGTGGAATTTGCTTTCCTTGCCCACCCCTTGGGTGCTGACTGCTTTTGAGATGGGCTCAGGTTAGCAGAGAGGCAGACGTCACGTGTGTTCATGTTATCCTGGCTCTCTGGCCATAGGCACAAGCCCAGCCTTGGCTGCGGCATAAAGAGGGCACCCCACTGAGGGCACCCTAAACCAACCATCCTCCACCCAGCTGACCTGCCAAGTAGATGTGGGTGCATGAGTGAGCCCAGCCATGGTCAGCAGATCCTTTGGGCCAATTCACAGACTTGTAAGCACAAATAAGTGTCTCTTGTGTAGGCCACTCTGACTGTGTGGTTGCTTGTGACACATCAGTGAAGTTCAAATATTGACTGTCCTGTGGAGGAAGCTTAGTTACAGGTCCTGTTTCTGTAGAGGAGAAAGTCATCACAGACAGAGATATCAACATGAGCCAGTTTCCTCTGGGGTGAGGTTTTAGAAAGTCATCTGACAGTTGGTCTAAACCCACATGTTCTAACCAGCTGATCAGGAACAAGATTGGCATTCTGGTCTCCACTCACATATCTCTTGTGTCTTTTCTTAGCTGGCTCCATATTCAGAGATAGCAGACTTGTGTGATGAATTACTGCCCTGAAATTCATGTTCAGCTAAATATTGCTATAGGAAAAAATTCATTAAGTGTGTATATAGGTAATATATATTCATGTGATGGCATTAAAAAGCTATTATAATTATTATCATGTTATTATAATTTGTTACCATTACTAAAATGTATTTTCTTGGTCTAATTATGTGCCAAAATTAAAAATAATTTGTCAGTAGACAGCGGGATTCTTAATGAGTAATTGGCTAATTTATATGTTATGAATTGTATTTGTGATGGCTGTTGAAGTTGCCATGAGGTATAGAGCTCTTTTCACTTGTGCATCTTATCCTGGGCAATCCATGAGAATCAGACATATTTCAGGGAATGAGAATGACAGTAAATCACACGTTTCTTCATGTTAATTTTTTAGGCCAGTTGATAGTGTAGGAAGGGATTTTCAGAGATATAAGTTACCATCAATCATTCACTTACTCAACTATTCAACAAACATTTATTAAGCTTATGCTGTAGGGCAAGGCTACTGTTATTATTGTCAGTGCACGGAACACAACTGAGCTGCATACACAAAGTCATAGCCCTTATAGAGCTTATATTCTAGAAAATAAATCAGTAAATCTACCAATGAGCTCTATTATCAGGTTGGGTTAATGATATAGAGGAAGAAATGAACAAGAGAAAAGGATGGGGTATGATGGAGAGGAGTCGCTCCTTGTGGTGGACAGGCAGGTCTGGGTGAGGAACGCATATCAAGAAGAGATGAGAATGAAGTAAGAAGATGAGCCACTTAAATATTTGGGGGAAATGCACCTCAGACAAAGCAAATTGCCAGTGTAAGGAAAGCAATGAGTGCAAAAACAAAGAACAATATGCAGAGAAGTTTTCTTCTTATGACCCGTTTTTTTCTCCCCTGATGCACCTGATTCTTCAGAAGGAAGAAGGAGGGAAAAGGCCAAATAGTAGCATAAGAAACAGGAGCAGGAGCCAGGCAGGGACAGCTGGGTGCCCACTCAGAAAGGGCTCACCAAATCATCACAGGAAGAAACGGTTAGCGATAGGTGTGCTCACCTGCAAATACTGCTAAAGAAAGGTTATCACTGGACACTATTCAGCAGCAGAATTGTGATTGAATGGTTGTATACAATGGAATGAAGGCTGTGATTGATTGAAAAATCATCCTTATGCACATGTTCCTTTGATAAAGCTGAGCTATCATTAAATGCCATCATTGGCCATTCTATAGATCAATATATCTATTTAATTTCTTCAACTCAGATACAGTCTCTGTGTTAGTGAAGAAATTCATTACTAGTAAATAAATAAAATGATCCATAAATGATCCTCCTTTGTAGACATTACAATGATAATACTCACCTGAATGCACAAACCTTGTCTTTACCTGGTGTCCTGGTTTGAATAGCTGTCCCTCTAAATTCATGCCAATGTCCAATGCCCAGTCAGAATCTGTAAATGGGACCTCATTGAAAATAGGGTCTTTGCAGATATAATCAACCTTAGAAAATGTTCTTCAGACACTCCACAGGGAACATGATCCTGCTAACACCTTGACTTTGAACTTGGAGCCTCCAGACCTGTGAGAATGTGCTACAGCACTCTCAGGACACTGATGCACCTGGGCACACAGGGATGCTCACCTCCTGGCTGCATGAGAGGGACCAGATTATTATGGTTTTCAGGGCATTAGAATATCATAAAATACAGTCAAAACTGAAGTTATTTGAAGGAAAATATAATATCTCTTGAAAGAATCAGAAAACATTGCAGGATTTTTTAATCATCATAAAGATAACATTCACTTTCTGAATTCATGTTAGGTTTCACTGTAAATAAGTCAAAAAGTTAAAATAAAATAATTTTTTTTATAGAGCAATAGAAATTAGTAGTTTGGGAGGTTCATTTGTTTAACAAAAACTTATCAGACATACTGCTAAGTGCTGAGATAAACAAATAAATACTTCTGAATTAAACCTTGGCAGATAAATGTGGATATACTTTGAAAATTTCCTTGGAAATAATGTCCAATTGTTTAAATGAGTGACAGAAATTCAGGTTTGTGAATTTCATTATCACTGCCTCCCACCACCTGTGTGGATTCTCCATGGAGAATTACAGAGTGAAGTGGAAAGCTAACAAATACACTCCCTCAAGAACGTCAAGACTAATTTTCTTTTAATTGTTGTGACCCATATGTCAAGGGACCTTAAGAATGCGTAGAAAGTAAAATTTTAGGCAAAACCAGAGGGTAAATGATGTTGTGGTGTATGTTGGACCATGCCTGGCGAGAGGACTAACATGCTTCGGTGAAGTCAAAGTTTTGACTAATGTTCAGAGTTTGACTAATGTTCCTGTTGGCTTTAGAGCCTGAACTAACAATACAGGCCATTTGTCACTGTCAGCGCCTCTGCGCCTCTGAAAACATCAAGTGCAGCAATTCTCTGAACAGAGCGCTGTTTTCCGGCAGTAACTCCAAGGTGTTCACATACTTGATTTCTCGTCCCTCAGTACCTCCTCTCTGAACACTTTCCAGAGACGTCGGCTGCAGGAGCCTGGCTATGCGCTGGATTCAGAGGAGGGCTTATATTTTATTCGGGACACTTTTCTCCATTTTGCATAAAGCGCAGGATGTTAAACAGTGATCGGCAGCTCTCGGGCATTCCGTATGGCTCAATATTAACCACACAGTCACCGTTGAATGAATGCTGCAGACACTGAATCAGTGAAGGAGGAGAAATGGTAAAGAGGCTAAGAGTTTTAAACTTCACAACAAAGGCAGTAATTTAGTGATGAACAAAGGCGGGCGCTGATGTGCAAAGCGTGGCACCCGGCAGCAAGACTTAGGCTTGCAACCTTGTTCAGCTACTTGCTAACTGTATGACCTTGCAAAAGTTATTGAACTTTTTGTTCCTCAGTGACCTCATCTTTGGTTCAGGGACATGATAGGGCCGCGGCGGGGTTCTCAGACTGCTGGCGCCAGGGTCACGCACGCGTCAGGTCAATGGCAGCTGCTCTTGTATCCATGCTTTCCACACGCGATGGAATCCTTGGGACCAGAGGTCCTGCGTTCCCAAACTTTATGCTTCAGAGCAGTTAGTTCCATGCTCGACACACATGAGAATTCAATTAGTCAAATTCAATGCAGTATTATATGATTTTGCTTAGACGTAAGAGACACCTTTTTTATTGAGTGTTTCCCTGATTTCTGGGATGACCTATCAGGGAGGAGAGTAGATATTTATATACATTTGCATTAGGAGAGGCTGGTGTGTGGATGCTCAGGGGTAGCCGTTGAAGCTCCCCCCCACATTAGGCTGCGAATCTGCCCGCAGATGCTGCGTGACCAGGGCGGGGCTGTACCTGGCGGCCCCTGGGAGCGTCCCAGGGACGGCATGTGGCGCAAACGTGCCGCCCAGGTTTGGCAATGGATGCAGCCCAGTGTTGCCCATCTACTTTGCTTTTTAAAAAAATCTAGGAGGGTGGTGAAAAACATACCAGAGATAGGTAGAAGACTGGGGACGTAGAAATGTTTGATATTCTTAACTTCTCCATATTAGTGTATTTTGATGAAAAATTCTCAAGTCTTCAAAGTTGTGGAAGGGGGGCTGCTCTTTGAGAATTAGGGCCCAATGGTGAATCAAGGTGATGTGTATGGGGGCAGTTTCTTCTTCCTGTAAGTTAATGGGGTTTCAATGATGAGGGATTTGACCTCCTTGACCTTCAGCTTTCACCAGCCTGCAGCTATTATTTCAAGGTTTGAGGAGGTTTGTACTCGCCTTGCGACTAAAATCCTTAGTGAAATGCTGTGTCCCATTATGAATTCTGTGGCCACATGGATAATAGTTAGCCCAATGAATGTGTTTTATGGGCTAATTTCCATGGCATTTAATGAAATCTCCCAATGTTCTGGCTTATGCCTCCCAAACCTAAAGGAACATCTGCAGACAGACAGGAAAGGAGACGTTTCCGCCCACCTTGTGCAAGCAGCGAGCTCGGCCTGTCTTGTTTTATCATTCTGTACGTTTGCAGGCTCTGGAGGAAACTGTTTCTGTTTGCGCCTGTGATTGCTCTGAGTGGGGCAGAACGGTTCTGTGGAATGCCAACATCACGTGATTCAATTCTCACCATTATAAATCTTACCTCCATTTTTTGTCGATAATCATTTCACTTAACTAAACATTGTCATTAACATTTTGTTTCTTAACAGCTGTTTTCCCTCTAATCATCTTCAAAACCGTAAGAGAAAACTTGTGTTTTTCTTTAAGTCATTTTTGCTTTTAGATTTCTAGCTTTATTTTGGTCATTTGCTATTTTCCAGAACTAATTCTATTTTCATGTAATGCAGTTAAATTTTTTTTGAATAGAAATTGTTCCTTAGTATTTGGTTTCCTTCTGGTTTTTTACTCTTTTACTTCAATACATAAAAATCTTCTGAAAGATATTAATTAAACAAATAAATTCTGTGATTTATTTCCTGAGACTTGTAATCTATCAACTAAGGCTTAAGCCATCCAAAGTCAAAACTAAATAATTTGAGAACAAGTATATATAACTTGAAAATATTAAATTATGAGACATGTAGATGAAAATCATCATGTGGTTAACAGGATTCTTTATAAAAGCCATTTATAGGTAACCTTAAACAATGTCTGTCCAGTGTACCTAATTAGTAGAGTCACAAAATTTTATATGATTTATAAAAATTAAAACTACTTATGTTTTTGTGGGAAATACTTACTCATAGAAATTTGTAAATAAGGCTCAATTAAGAGTTTCTGCAATAGCTTTTTTTTTTTAAAGATCTTATTTATTTTCAGAGAGGGAGAAAGGGATAGAGAGAAACATCAATGTGTGGTTGCCTCTCATGTGCCCCCCAACCAGGGACCTCGCCCACAACCCAGGCATGTGCCCTGACTGGGAATTGAACCAGCGACCTTTTGGTTCACAGGCCAGCACTCAGTCCACTGAGCCACACCAGCCAGGGCTCTGCAATAAGTTTTGATGCAGCAACCACTTAGTTCAGACAGTTCTCTGCTCACAAGGTACTCCAGTGCGGTGTGAGATCTATGTTGTGCAGACATGTAGTTTCAGAATAAAAGAAATCCACTTATTCTGCAGTTTACTTTGAGAAATGCTACAGCTCAATGAGTGGAACCATTCCTTAGCTTTTCTAACCTTGCATTGGCGTTTATGGATATTGATCCGCATAATTCCTTCTTGCCCAGTAACTGCAGCTCCCACAGGTCCGGCCATCAGAGGTGCAGCAGCACCAGGGAAATACAGGGAATGAGCAACCAGGTAACAATCCACAGGGTTCCCTTAGTCTGGAAATACTGCTCCCTGAACTGATGCACGCTGGAGTGAGCTGATCGTTTCTGGGCATGTGTCCCTTTGCCGCTTTCCAGCTGCCAGAAGTCAGTTGAACTATTTCCATTTATAAGAAGCTCGTATTATATGTGATAAAACGTACTCATGAATTTGGTGAAAGAATGCAAGGGTAGTGGGAATAATTGGAGAAAAACTAACAAATACCCCTCTAGGTGACAAACACTAAAAATAACAATTAGGTGCAGAAGACAACAAGCACAATATCATTCTTCTGGACTCAGCTGAGATATTATTACTTTTCAGTTATTTTGTCAGCTCATTAAAATCTATGAACAGTATTTAAAATATTAAAGAGCTATTGTGAAAAAATTATAAAATGTCAAATACATAAAGTAAATCTCTGATTTAGAACGTTGATAAAATCATTTTTTAAAAGACCTATGCAGCCAGCTCCTTCTACAATTATATTATTTTCCAGAAAATCTTTTCAGCCTCTAATGTAAGATCCATCTAGTATATTGTCATTTAAATTATTACCTTAATAAAACTACTCCCCTGCCTGACCTTTTAAAAGTAGATTAAAGTGTTTAAAAATTCAAGAAGAGAAACACATAAAAGTAAACAAAGCTTGAAATACTGTATTTGGCCTGGAGATTACTTATCTCATGAAGCATTGTGTACTTTGTCATAATTGATATGGACAGGTGGGGTGATATGTAGCCTGAGCTGATTTTCTTATAAATTTTAACAACAAGAATATAAAAATTTTCTCAATCATTTCAAGTAGAAAAAGTACCGTCCTGTCTCCTGCTAGTGCTTTCGCCAGAGAAGAGCGCCTCCAAGCTCGGAATCGGGATGCCCAAGCGGGGCGGGAGAGCTCAGCAGGTGGCTGAGTCTGGCCAGCACGCATCTTACCCATGTTGCCTGCAGCCAGGTCCTCGGGTCTTTTGAAAAAACATTCAAGTAAATCTAAGTTAAACAATCAATATCACTTTGTTCTGTGTGAAATTCTTTCTGTTATCTATTTCTCATTTTTATGACACGAAAGGGAACTAGAGAAAGAAGGCAGTGTACGTGTCTCATGCAGTCCCTGAGAGCAAGCAGGCACACGGGACACATCTGATGGACAGGCATAGCCCGTGCCTGACATACCCACTGGCTATCCCAGACTCCATGTCCAAGTTTCTCTGAAATCACATTCAAAACAGGGCATGTGTGCAATGGGTGGAAAATGGCACCCCAAGGCTCTCCAGTCCGGACCCTTAGGACCTGCAAATGTTACTTTAGTTGGGGAAAAGTTCTCTTCAGGTGTGATTCAGTTAAAGACCTTACGAGGGGAGATGCTCTTGGAGGGTCTGGAAGGGCCCTGAACACCACCATGGTGTCTGTATAAGAGACAGGTGGGTAGATTTTACAGACAGAAAAAGAAAAGGCCAGGAGAGGAGAAGCTGCAATCAAGTGAAGGGACAGAGGCAACAAGTGCCACACCCCCAGAGCCAGGCCCCTCCAGGGGAAGTGTGGCCTTGCCAGCTCCTTGGTGACACTCATCCTGGACATCCAGTCTCCAGGACAAGAGAGGGAAAACTTATGTGGCTTGAAGCCAGCAAGTCTGTGGTGATTTGTGAGCAGCCCTGGGAAACTAAACGTTTTGGTTCAGGGGAATGGGACGCTGATGCCTCAAATACCTATGACATGAAGTAGTGGCTTCAGAATAATAGAAATGGTAGAAAAAGAAACAAATAATGGACCCAGCTGGAAAACCTAGATACCCTGAATAGATTATTGGTAGGAATGTGGATTTCACAGATTTTGCCAGTGAGGGGGGAAGTGAAGAACAGAGTCCAGAAAGACTGCTATCTTTCAAAACACATACATCACCATAAAAAGAACGTTGGTTGAAAGATGAACATTGAAGGTGCTGTGATCCGGGCACAGATGAGAATGAGGACAATGCTATTGGCAAGTGAAGGAATGGAGAACTATGTCACATTGTGGCAAAAAGTCCTAGCTGAACTGAGTCTGCAGCTGTGTGGGGAGCAGAGTTTGTAGGTGCGTCTGGGTTTCTTCCTGATGCTTGTGGTGAAATGTGAGAGAAAGTGGTAAGTGGAGAAAGGAACCGTTAACTAAAAAGTAACTATCATTCAGTGATACTGGAAATTGTAAACCTATGCAGATTGCAGAAGATGCTAAAATTAGGAGATGCACTGTTAGGAGGGTGTGCTCTGGAAACCGACATTTTCTCAAGGCACGTGACTCATGGATGCACTGAACCATCTCAGCAAAACAATGGATAAAGATGAATTATTCAGGGGAACCCTCTAGTCTTATAACTCATACCCAGAGTCTCATCTGTATTGGATTTAATGATTTAGGTGGTTTTGAGACTCTGGGGCTGAAGATAAGTAGATATGACCTTGGTCTGAATTGTTACTGCAGTGAGTTGATACTTCGGGGGATGTTGGGATGGAAGGAATGCATTTCACATTAGAAATGGAGGTAAACTGTGGTAGACTGGAAAATGGTCCCCTGAATATCAGGTCCAAATGCCTGGAACCTGTAAATAATTTTATTTATTTTTTTAATTTGGAAAAAAGTCTGTGATTAATGTAACGTAATTAACAGAAGGCTTTTGGGACAGGGGTATTATCTTGGATTATCTGGGTTGACTAAAGAGGCAGAGACAGGTCAAAGAACCAGAAAATTAATGAAGACATAATGTCCATTGATATTTTTGGAAAGGCAGTTTGATCATGGATGATGGTTCACTGAAACTGAATGGAAGGAGATAGTTAGGAAACCTATGACACTTCAGAAGGAATTATACTGCCAAAGAGACCACCAGTGTGGCTTACAAATCTTCCCACCATAAGCCTAAAATAATCCGCAGGCATCCTTACCTGTGCAGGCTCACCTGGCAGCTCATGCAAATGCAGATTCCTGTATTGTCCACTTGGATTCCATATGCAATCAGAATAATGTCCCCAACCCTCTCCCTCTGACACCCATCAAAATGTCCTCTGTATCTATCAGTTTGTTTGTTCATTTATTTTGTTTTTCAGTTTCCACATATAACTGAAAGATACATGGTTATTTGTCTTGCTCTGTCTGATTTATTCACTCAACACAATACCCTTTAAATCCATTCATTTTGTTGTAGATGGCAAGATTTCATTATTTTATATAACCAAGTCATATTCCATTGTATATTATTACCCCAGCTTCTTTGTCTATTCATCTACCAATGGACATTTAGCTTGATTCTTTACCTTGGCTATTGTCAATAATGCTGCAGTGGACATATGAGGGCATATTACTTTTCAAATGAGTGTTCTGGGTTCTTTCAGATAAATAGCCAGAGTTGAAATTGCTGGGTCCTTTTTTTTTTTTTGTTTCTTGTTATACTTTTGTCTTAAAGTCTGTGTCTGATATAAGTATTGCTGTGCCAGTTTTTTGCATTTGCATTTCCATGCAATACCTTTTTCCTTCTCTTTACTTCCAGTCTGTGCATGTTTTTCAATCTGAAATGCATCTCCTGTAGATAGCATATATAAGGGTCTTGTTTAGTTATCTGTTTAGCAATCCTATGTCTTTTAATTGGAGCATTTAATATACTTACTTTAAAAGTAATTATTGACTGGTATGTAGTTACTGTTATTCAATTAATCATATTTTTAATCCTTTTTTTTCTTCTTCTTAAATAAGTCCCTTTAACATTTCTTATAATACTGGCTTGGTGATGATGAACTCTTTTAACTTTTTCTTGTCTAGGAAGTGCTTTATCTCTCATTAGATTATAAATGATAGAGTAATCTTGGGTGTATGTCCTTGCTTTTCATCATTTTGAATATTTTTTGCTAATACCTCTGGCCTGAAAAGTTTCTGTTGTGAAATCAGCTGACAGTCTCATGGGAGCTTCCTTGTAGGTAATTAACTGCTTTTCTTTTGCTGCTTTTAAGATTCTCTCTTTGTCTTTAACCTTTGGCATTTTAATTATAATGTATCTTGGTGTAGGCCTCTTTGGGTTCATTTTGATTGGGATTCTCTGTGCTTTCTGGGCTTGTATGTCTGTTTTCTTCATCAGATTAAGGAAGTTTTCCATCATTATTTCTTTTATTTTTATTTTTTATTGCTTATGCTATTACAGTTGTCCCAGTGTTTCCCCTTGTGCCCCCCCGCCCCCCTCTTCATAGTCAATCCCCACACTATTGTCCATGTCCATGGGTGATGCATATATGTTCTTTGTCTAGTCCCATCACCGTCTTTCAAGCAGTCCCGACCTCCCCTCTCCTCTCTCACAGTGATCAGCCTGTTCCATGTATTCATGCCTCTGATTCTATTTTACTCATTAGTTTATTTTGTTCATTAGATTCTAATTATAAGTGAGATCATATGGTATTTGTTTTTCATTGGCTGTCTTATTTCACTTAGCATAATAGTTTCTGGTTCCATCCATGCTATCTCATAAGGAAAGAACTTCTTTTTCACTGCTGTGTAGTATTACATTGTATAAATGTACCACAGCCTTTTTATCCACTCATATACTGAGGGCACTTAAGTAATTTCCAAATCTTGGCTATTGTAAATAATGCTGCTATGAACATAGGGGTGCATATATTCTTTTGAATTGGTTTTTGGATTCTTTGGATATATTCTCAGCAGTGGGTCACTGGGTCAAAAGGCAGTTCCATTTTTAATCATGTGAGGAAACTTCATACTCTTTTCCAGAGTGGTTGCACCAGTTTGCATTCCCAACAAGAGTGTGCTAAGGTTTCGTTTTCTCAACATCCTTGCTAGCACTTGTTGTTTGTTGATTTATTAATGCTAGCCATTTTGGCAGGTGTGACGTGATGTCATTGTGGTTTTAATTTACATCTCTCTGATGGTTAGTGATTTTGAGCATGTTTCCATATGTCTATGGGCCATCCTTTGAGAGGTATCTATTCAGGTCCTTTGCTCATTTTTTAATTGGATTGTTTGTCTCCCTTGTGTTGAGTTCTATGAGTTCTTTATATACTTTGGAGATTAAACCTTAGTTCAATGTATCATTGGCAAATATGCTCTCCTATACAGTGGATTTCCTTTTTATTTTGATGATGGTTTCTTCCGCTGTGCAGAAACTTTTTAATTTAGTGTAGTCCCATTTGTTTATTTTTTCCCCTTTATTTCCCTTACTCTAGGACGTATATCCACAAAAATATTGCTATGTGATATTACTAAAATTTTACTGCCTAAGTTTTCCTTTAGTATAATATGGTATCATAACTTATATTTAAGTCTTTTATACATTTTGAGTTTATTCTGGTGTATGGTGTAAGTTGGTGGTCTAGTTTCATTGTGTGTGTGTGTGTGTGTGTGTGTGTGTGTACCATTCCAGTTCTCCCAACACCATTTATTGAAGAGACTGCCTGTACTCCATTGTATGCTCTTGCCTCCTTTGTCAAATATTACTTGGCCATAAAGACATGGGTTTATTACTGGGCTCTCTATTCTGTTCCATTGATCTATGCATCTATCTGTTCTTATGCCAGTACAAGACTGTTTTGATTACAGTGGCTTTGTTGTGTAAGTTGATATCAGATATTGTCATCCCTCCAACTCTGTTCTTCTTTCTCAAGATTGCTGAAGCTATTCAAGGTCTTTTTTTTTTTTAGTTCCATATACATTTTTGGGATATTTGTTCTAGATCTGTAAAATATGTCTTTGGTATTTTAATAAGAATTGCATTATGGATTACTTTGGCTACTATAGACATTTTAATGATGTTAATTCTTCTAATTCATGAGCACAGTATATGCTACCACTTTTTTGTATCTCCATTAATTTCTTTTTTTAAGTATATTTTATTGATTATGTTGTTACAGTTGTCCCAATTTCTTTTCCCTTTGCTCTCCTCTATCCAGTACCTCCTTTCCCTCCAGAAATCCCACCCCCTTTAGTTCATGTCCATGGGTCGTGCATATAAGTTCTTTGGCTTCACCCTTTCCTATATTATTCTTAAATTCCTCCTGTCTACTTTGTACCAACCAGTTATGTTCCTTAATCTCTGCACCATTTCCCCGTTTCTCCCCTTTCCCCTTCTCAGCTTATAACCCTCCAAATGATCCCCATACCTATGATGCTGATCCTTTTCTGGTTTCTTAGTTGGGTTTTGTTTTTATTTTTTAGAATTAGTTGTTGATTGTTGTGAGTTTGTTGCCATTTTAATGTACATAGTTTTTATCTTCTTTTTCTTAAATAAGTCCCTTTTACAGTCCATATAACAAATCCTTGGTGATGATGAACTCCTTTAGCTTTACCTTGTCTGTGAAGCACTTTCTCTGTCCTTCCATTCTAAATGATAGCTTTGCTGGATAGAGTAATCTTGGTTGTAGGTCCTTGTTTTTCATCACATTAAATAGTTCTTGCCAGTCCTTTCTTGCCTGCAAAGTTTCTTTTGAGAAATCAGCTGATAGTCTTAAAGGCACCCTTTTGTAGGTAACGCTCTGCTTTTTTCTTCCTGCTTTTAAGATTCTCTCTTTATCTTAAACCTTTAACATTTTAATTATGATGTGTATTGGTGTGGTCTTCATTGGGTCTAGCTTGTCTGGGACTCTCTGTGCTTCCTGGACTTGTATGTCTATTTTCTCCACCAAATTTGGGGAGTTTTCCTTCATTATTTTTTTCACCTAAGCTTTTGATTTCTTGCTCTTCCTCTTCTCCTTCTGGCACCTCTATGATTCTGCTGTTGGCATGTTTAAAGTTGTCCCAGAGGTTCCTACACCTCTCCTCATTATTTTTTCAAATTTTGTTTCTTCATTCTGTATTGGTTTACTGTTTATTTCCTCCTTATGTGCCAAATCATTAGTTTGGACCCCCATTTCCTCCCCTTCACCATTGTTTTTTTTTTTTTTTGTGGATTTTCTTTCGTTTCATTTATCATAGCCTTTGCTTCTTTCCTTATGCATTTGCCATACTTAAGCATATCTATCAAGTCTGTGAGTGTATTTAACACCAGTGTTTTGAACTCTACATCTGTTAGGTTGGCTATCTCCTCTTCGTTTAGTTCTCCCATTGGAACCTTAATCCGTTCCCTCTTTTAGGCCATACTTCTCTGTCTCCTCATCTTGACAGGCCCCCTTGTTTGTTTGCCTCTGTGTCTTAGGTAGAGCTGTCACACCTATTATGTTGTAAGGGGTGGAGCCTTAGGTATTCATCAGTAACTGGCAACCTGTTTCACCATGTTGTGGCACTGTATGTGGGGGAGGAGTCTGAGAAGGAACAATGCTGCTTGCTCAGCACTTGCCCCCTTTCCAGGCACTTCTCCCACTTCCATATGGGACTGATGCCTCTCTAGCTGTTGCCATGACTGTCATTCCCAGAGTAAGTGGATCTGCAGCTGATCTAGGACCGTGCGGGCCCTTTAAACAAGTGGACTCTGCTGAGAGACTGGCAGTTTCTGTCTCCGCCCCAACCCCCACTGGTCTGCACAGTCAGAAGCAATGAGGCTTTACTTTCCCCAGCGCTGGAACCATAGCTGCACAGTCTGGTCTGGGGCTAGGAGCGCTCTCCAGGTGTCCCTCCCTCCTTTTTAAAACACATGACTGTGCTCTCCACTGACTTGCCACCCCTGCTGCTGCCACTGTTGCCACACTGCTTCCTTTCCACCTCAGCTCCGCCCCTCCTACCTGTATGGATGAGTATTTCTTCTTTATATCTTTGTTTGTTGGACTTCCATGCAGCTCAATATTCTGGAACTTCTGGTTGTCTCTAGTTTTGAGGTAGTTGTATTCCTTCTTAGTTGTGGAGGGAGACCCAGTGTGTCTATCTAGGCCTCCATCTTGGTTGACTCTTCCTTAATTTCCTTTCTTAGTGTCCTATAGTTTTCCAAATATGGGCCTCTTATCTCTTCAAATATATTCTCAAACCCTTGTTCTCTCTCCTCTCCTGGTATCCCTATAATGTGAATGTTGGTATGCTCGATGTGGTCTCAGAATCCTCTTAAACTGTCCTCATTTTTGAATTCTGATTCCTTTTTACTGTTCTGATTGAGTGTTTTCCATTATCTTGTCTTCCAAATTGCTGATTCAGTCTTCAGTCTTCTAATCTACTTTGGAATCCCTCTTAAATATTCTTCATTTCAATTATTATATTCTTTATTTCTGACTGTTTGTTTTTTATGTTTTCTATCTTCATTTATATGTTTCTTTCTCTGTTGACGTTCTCACAGAGTTTATCTTCTTTTCCCCCAAGTTCCTTGAGCATCCTTATAACCAGTGTTTTGAACTCTGCATCTTGTAGATTGCTCCATTTTGCTTAGTTCTTTTTCTGGAGTTTTGTTCTGTTCTTTTATTTGGGACTTATTTTTTTTCTTCTTATTTTGGCTGTTGTCTTGTGTTTGTTTCTATGGACTAGGTAAAGCTGTATATCTCTTGGCTTTTGTAGAGTGGCCTTGTGTAGTAGGTGTCCTGTGGGGCTCAATGGCACACTCTCTTGGGTAACCTAAACCTGCTGTTCCAGGTGCACCCCCTGTGTGGGTTGTGTGTGCTCTCCTGTTGTAGTTGAGCCTTGTTTTATGTTGGCACATCAATGGGAGGGATTGATCCTCAGGGTGATTGGTAGTGAAGACTGGCCATGACTATAGTGGGGGATCTGTTGTACAGGAGCCAGTCCCATCGAGCAGGATTTGCTTTAGTGGGCTCTGGCTCCTACCTAGTCTGTCTTTAGGTGTATCATTTGTGGAGTTAGTGGGGGGCGGTGCACTGATGAGGTTTGAAGCTAGCCAATGGGTATGTTGCTTCTGGAGTGTCTTGGGAGGGGCTCTGGTGCAGGTCAAGATCAGCCACTGCCTGTGTACTACCTAGGGCCACTTGGTATGAGCTACAAAGTGATCTACAAATGGCTGCTACTTGTGATTGGGTGGTAGTGTCTGAGAGAATTTAGGCTTTGGACTGAGACCAGTTGCCAATAGTGCCAGACTTGGGGCCACTTAACAAAAAGTCTGGGGCATGCTGATGCCACATGATGCTTGTTTGTGGTATGTGAACTTTTGAGAGATTTTAGGAAATTCTGCATCATGAGCCATTTGTATGGAAACAAAACCAGAAGTGACTTGGATGGGTCAGGTTGATGGAGACTCAGATATGGCACCCACCAGCTAGTTCTGGGGAGGAGCTCAGAAAATAAACTATAGCCTCTGCCAGTACTTCTGTCTGGGAGAAAGTTGCTCCTCCAGGTCTTGCTATGATGCCAGACAATTCAGTTTCTCCTCGCATGTACATTCTAACTTTCAAGCTGCTGCCCCACTGCTGGAGCTCAGAATGAGTGAGTCTGAGTATGTTCTCATGAGGGCCCTTTAAGAAAAACTGCCTGGGATTCCAGAAACCTGCATCTCCCTCAGTCTCAATTCCTGCTGGCTTTTATAGCCAGAAGTTATGGGGATTTCTCTTCCTGGCACTGAAACCTTGGGTTGGCAGGCCTGATGTGGGGCTGGGACTCCTCATGGAGGACCTCCACAGCTGAGACATTTCTTCCAATTTTTATCCACCACATGTGGGTGTGAGACCTGCCTGTTCTGCATCTTTGCTCTTCCTAAGTGTCAATCGATGTGCCTTCTTTTTTATATTCTTAGTTTATATCCTTTTTTATATCCTTAGACTTCTTCTTAGCTAGACTTGATGTTGTTCTGAATGATGGTTGTTCTATACTTAGTTGTAGTTTTGATGTGGTTGTGGGAGGAAGCCAGCAGAGCATTTACCAATGCTTGATTTTGACTATAAGCCTACAATATTTGTTAATGACATTACTCTCCTCAATTGCCCATGCATGAAGCTTAAAAGTAATTTATTTTTGAATTCTCCTAAACCTCAACTATCAAAAAACTCATTCCTTATCTCTTTACAATAACCCTATGCCAAACACATGCACATGTATGTGCACACACACAGACACATTGCGTCTCATTTACATTTCAGCACTGTGATCATCCAACCCTTTATTATCCCTTCTGTGTGGACTCAGTACAAGCCCACTCTAATGGCTTCCGCTGCCCCCAGTCTGTGGCCCGTACCCCCATTAGATGACACTCACAAAGCCAGCTGGGTCCCTGTTGCTCAGTGATCAGGACTTCAGTGACTCCCTTTTGATTAGTCATTGAAGAGTAAACCTCATAGTCTTATATTTAAGATCCACTGCCATCTGAACCTAGCTGTCTCTTTCAGCTTCATCTCTTATAATAATTTTTTTAAAACATAGCTGACATTCTACCAAATATAATGCCTCTGAACTTCAACCAAAGCTTCTTTTTTAGCTCTTTGCATCCTCTTAAGTCACTTAATCTAATTAAATGTCTTAATCTTCTCCATTAACCTTTGGAAGTGTACTTGTGATCTAAGACCTAGCTTAGGTGCCACAGCCTCCATGAGTATTTTCCAAATTTCATTCATGGGAAAGAACGGTACTCTGTTGGCAGCAGCCAATTAGTTCTTAATTGTTCTTGCTTTCATAATAGTTGCTTATCTCCTGTAATGGATTGTAGCCTCTTTTGGGGTAAGCACCAGTCTTCTTCATTTTTAAATCCATCAATTAGCCTAATAGCTTGCACAAAAGCTTCATAAATATTTGCTGAGTAAATGAGTTGTTGGATGAGTGAGTGAGTAATGAGTGAATGACTGTGATGAAGGCTGGAGTGTTGTATCAGCAGCCGGTGTTTCTGAGTCTCAGATACCAGGCGTCATCCTTGTACAGGCAGCTCCTGCTTTTCAAGTTCATGTCACACCATGTCACTTTTAAGAGAGATCTCTGTTCTACTGTGCCCCTGCATCTACTGGCTCTCCATTATGGGCATGGTTCATTTATTAATCATGCTTTTCTCTTTGTGGAAAGTGTAGCCTTTGTAGCAAATAATGATGCATCACTGAGGTAACTGAAGCTGGAGCAAAATGTAGAGCCCATTAGGCAGGGACAGTCTGAGGCTCACGCAATCCTGATGTAATAGACAGAGGAGGTGGTTCCTACTCGCATGAAGGCTCAGGCAGTGCTCCCATTCTGTAGCTGGGCTTGGGCCTGTTTGTCCCCTTTGCCATTTGGCCATTCAAGTCACCATGCGGTGGGAGTCTAACACGAGGAGAAATGGAGAATGGTCCATGAGCTAGCTGTGTCGAGGGGAAAGCGGGCAGAAGAGGTTATTGAAGTGAGGTAGCACTACTGCACCTTGGAAGATGTGGCTATGAAGATGTGTCTTTTTCTGCCATGCTGGGCAGCAGCACAGAACCGCGGGCTTTGCCCTGGCAGAGCAATTCCCATGAATGACTCACTTTTTAGACGTGCATTCTTTCTCCCCATCCTGTGTGAAAACAAAGCACTTTCTATGAATGTGTTCTGTCCCCTCCTGTCTGCTTGAAAACAGGTGACCTAAAACAGCAAAATGGTTATGAGAGAGAGCAAGTATGTGTAATAATTAAGTAAAGCAAGGAAGATTGAAATAGAAAACAAACATAGTTTACCATCACTTTGAATTACTATGCCTCAGATGTGAACAATTTTACATTCTTTCCTCTGGAGAAAGACTGTGTTTTCTTCTCTCTTTGAGCCTGTACCTCTGGGGCCTGGAGAATTATGTAACCCACAAGCCATTCACATCTGCCATCTCTCCAACCAGGGTTGTAATCTCTCAGGAAGCATTCTCTGAAATTTGAAATAAGCCAGGCTCCCAATTTATGTGTCAATTTCCTTGTGTTTTTGCCTCTTTTTACATTGAGAAGTTGAACAATTTATCATAGAAAAGTCATCCATAGATTTATAGGGCAAGCAATACAATTTCATAGCTCAGACTGTCCTGTGTGTTAGACTTGTTTCCTGAAGGCCATAAACATTTTGGCGACCATATAGTGACAGTTATGTAAGGTCCTAGATAGTGAGCTGTTGACATGGCCTGAGGTTAATAACCATATCTTACCAAACATACCTAATTGGAAAGCCAACATTGTTGTCAGAGCTGAGTCACTCATAAACAGATCTAATAAACTTAGTTAGTTTTTCCTCAACGCAGAGAGCACTGGAATACTGATTTTTTGCTCATTTGACTTTGAGTCTTCTTTGCCATTAATTTATTCATTTGCAGTGACGTGCTCTGAACTTCAGAGTAAAGGTCTCTGGAGATGAGTTATGAGGTCAACAGAGGGAGAGTGGGAAGCTCAGCTTCCAGCTCCTTTAAAATAATGATAAGTTCATAATTACCCCCTCATCCTAAGGATTCTGGGGCCCTAGATTTTACTTTATTGGGTCTCTTATGTAATATATTACTGGAGAAATTAGAATAACTACCGTTTCTTTGGAAAATTCTCCCTCTAAAGGGGAATATTTACAGAAGTTGTCAGTGGCCACAATAATAGCATTTTTCTCTTGTGCCATTTTTCCCCCCAGTGGACAATATATATAAGTCAGGATGGGCTTCAAGTATAAAATATTTGGGTATAATTGTGTGTGTGTTGTGTGTGTAGTAAAGAATTTAACTGTGTCCTAGCGGGGCTTGGGCCTTTGGCCTTGGCCTCTGGGAGGTAACTGCTAAGCCCTTGAACCATCATTATTCCTGATATGAGGAGAGCACTGTGATTCAGGGTAGGGGCTATCCGCATACAGTCTAACGATGTGATTTGGGGCAGGAGCATGTGGCACACAGTATCAGCTGCATGTTCCTGTAGAGGGGCCAGGGCTGAAGCCACAGGGCAATGCCTAAGTGATGGAGCCCCAACGCCATCTCTAGACACGAAGGCTTGGGGAAGCTTCCCTAGTTGGCATCTATCAAGTGCTTATGGTCACATGATGAAGCCAGAAAAGTGACGCCGTCCTGCCTCCACTCTGAGAGGACAAGTGGAAACTCTACCTTTACACTCTCCCTGTACTCTGCCCTCTGTCCCTTGACTGACATGCATCTTCTTGATAGAAAAACCTACCAGCATGACTCTAGCTTTATAGACCTGTGGGTCATTTACCAAGAGCTGTGTCCACAGATCTATAATTTCACTCTGAAATGGCCTTTGGTTTGGGTTGGGGTGGGTATTGTTGAAGCCATTCTAGTCCTAGCTCAGCAGAGCATCATACACTACACATAAAAATAATGGCTTTCTAGAACTTACTATTTCTTGAGCTTCACTTCTTCCCCAGTCTCATACTTTTGTTCCTTTTTATTGCTTAGCAAGGAAGGGAATTAAAAGGCCTGCAGATAATATATCTACCTTTGTGCTAGTACTGAGAGGAAGGCCTTCCCCATTCAGGCATGGTGTCCTTGGCTGTGTAAGAGAGGTAGGTATTTATACACCACCCATCTGGGGAGACCTGGCCTTGAGGCTTACATTTGGAGAAAATTGGGATGATTGCCCAAAGAACTTCAGTGGCAAAAGCACCTGTGAGTCTTACTATGCAGGAAAAATTGCAAAGTCAACAGTTTCTCTTGAGCATCAGCCAGCAATCCTATCTGTATTTCCATTGCTACTTCCCGTTACCCAGCTCAAAGGTCTATGCAGGTAGGTGGGACCTTGCATGTCAAACCTGTCACTGTAGCATCAGTTCACATCAGGCACACAATCCTCACACATATGCAAAGCAAATTATAGCTTATCAGCTACTTTAGACCGAGTTTGTAATTAGGTGACAGGTGAGTGAGTTTTCCTCACTTGGGGAAGAATAACACCTTCAGCTGAAGAAACAAGCAGTGAGCACCCAAATTCTATAATTTCAGGCTGATGGGAAGAGATGCTTCTGGTGTTTCTTTTGTTTGCCAAATATTCTTGGTTCTGCTCCTTCCAGGCACATAGTAGATATGTTTTTGCTATACTTACTGAGGTCGAAGGATCCACATCACCAGTTCTGGCTGTGTTGTGCACTGAAGAGCCGTGTGTCATGCTCGGCTGTGGCAGTTAGTGCTCACTCTATAGGACTGTCTCTCCGTCAGCAGTGTGGCTGCTTCACCTGAGAGGGTCCCTGAGGGGCTCTAACGAGCACTCACCACTGCTTGCCTGCAGCAAACTGGGCACGTGGACCAGAAATAAAACTGTTGTTTTAAGCCACCGAGATGTTTGGTTTGTTAGCTCAGTACAACCTGGCCTCCTCTCCCGACTACCTGTGCATGGGTATGTGATGTGGTGGAGGGATGGGTGTGCCTAACCCCTCAGAAAGTCAGTTTACTCACCTACGAAGGCCCGTAATGATAAATATCTGACTAAGAGGGCTGTTGAAAGGACTAAATTATCACAATGTGTGTAAGGTAGTTAACAGAGAGTTCACCCATAGTAAATATTCAGTAAATAGTCATTAAAATGGCACAGTTTGATAGTATAGCAGCTCTTTGTGGATAAAGTCATCATTTTCACTATCAAATAATTACTAATTAATTTTAAAGTAAACTTTAAGATAATACAGCTAAGAAAATAGTACTAAGTAAGTACATCTATTGAAATAAAAAGTGAGATTTTCTGAGTTTTTGCATAAGCTGACTCCAAATCATCATCCTTTCTGTTCTCACTGAGAAGCAGAATGATGAACTTGAGCTCAGAAGCTTCAGAATTGGGTCTCCAAAAGCAGCTCCCAAAAGATATCTTTGCGATACTGGGAAAGTTACTTAAACTCTCTGATAATTAGACTCCTCATTTAAAAAATTTGTCTGACGCACAATTCGGCAGATTAACAATGTATTTTGAGGAATACAATATATGTAGAGTAGATAACTCATCTGTCAATCTGTTGATCTATCTGTACATCTGTGTAATGGGTATTTGTCTCTAAGATCTCCTTTTTCTCCTGATAACAGCAGCTCCCACATTACCTTGTGAAACCACGGCCCTCCCTCGTCCAGCCAGTGATCCCAGCAGCTCCCACCAATCCCAGAAGCCCTGCCGACTCTGCCTAAGATGAAGCGGTGTTTGCCTCGAATTTTCATATTAGAACTGATGACAGAAGAGAGCGTCTTCACGTTGGTGACGGAGTTACGAAGGTGAGCCAGTAGTGGCCAGCAGCGAAGACCCCAAGTTCATGGGGAAAGTCCGCCAGAGGAGGAAGCCTTTCTTCCCTGCAAGGCCAAGATGCGGGTGGTGTGTGTCTCTGCTTTCAGCTGTCCTTGGGCTCCTGACCCCCTGCCCTCACCGCAGTGTACTTATGAGGGCCCACACAGTCCTTTTGGGCCTTCGTTATTTGTCGCGGTTTTAGTTTGGTTTGGCTAATTGCTTTCACTTTTTGCAATACTATTTTTAACCAAACGAACCCTCATAGTCCTGAGTTCTTAATGCATACTGGCTGCTCAGTGAATTTTATTTTCCTCCTCTGTTTCCTTTCTTCGAGCTACTTCATAATTTTAGATAAAATAACATCAAGATCAAACTGGACATTCTTTTCTCTTTCGTTGGTGTTGGCATTTGTGCTGATGGTGCAAAAATTGGTGGTTCAGTCTGTGGTGTCTGAGCGCAATCAGGGTGGGCTCACACCTGGGCAGGGGGCCATGCAGTTCATGGAGGAAGCTCCTTGATGAGGCAGAACAGGACGAGTTTTATGATACCTTGACCCGAGAGCTGCTTTTCAAAGTTCAGAATGAGGGCATGTGCAGCACTGTCCTTCATCCCCCGCCCCTGAGTATCTATGCCCTGCACTGCAGCCCCGCTCACCGTGTGATGCTCACTGAGAAGAAGCACTTGGGAGTTTGAGGTGTGAGCTGCCTGTGACACTGTTTTTCCTTAAACAACATTTTTCCTGAAGGAATGCCTGACAGACTACAGGTATACAGATTTGGTTGGTTGCTTCAAGGAAAATACCTGGGAAAATTCAAGTTTTGGGCAAGAACTGGAATTTTGGAAGACTTGTGCCTGCTCCTGTGTCTCTGACCACTTGTCAGTACTCACGGGCTTTTCTGACGAGGTCATGGTGATACGCACAAGTGTGGTGCTGCCGCTGTAGAAGGACATGGGTCCACGCTCACAGGAGCTGCACAGCACGGGAACCAGTGCTTTCACAAAGTCGTGGGAAAAAGCTCCATTCTTAGAGGAAGACAAATTATGGATTGAATGTGAGCATAAAAACTTCACTAGCATAGTTTCAGATTTCTCACCACACCAAACCTTTAACAAACCACCGCTTGTGGAATCTTTATGTAGTGTTAAAAAGAATATCCACAGTTATTTGTAAATGCTATTAAAAACCCCATCCTCGTTCCTGCTACCCACCTCAAGCAAAACAACTGAGTGAACACAGTGCAAGGCTCTAGTTGTGTTCCATTAACCTAGAAATAAAATAAATGGTTACAAATGATGTCATATTTATTACTATTTTTCTGTTTAGGAAATATATTTATTTCATAAAATATATTTGTGTTAGTATGTTACATATGTGTCTTTTAAAAATGAAATTTAATAAATATCTCAGTTAAACTATAAACTATGTTAATACTGATAAATCCACCTGATGTAAAAGAAGCTTTCTGATATTCCTAATAATATTTAAGAGTGGAAAGGTGTTCTGAGGCTGCAAAGTTTGGGACCCACTGACCTGGAAATGTCTCTTCTCTCTTTTCATCCATTTGATGCATGTTTAATGCTTAAAAATGCATCTTTATACCTGAATACATGTGTTTCTTCCTGGAATAATATTCCTTCATGTTTGCAGCTGAATGAATTCATTTCACCTTTAAAGACCCAACTAACAGCTTGTTTTTCCCCCCAAATTCTCTGTCTTCTTTCATAATTATTCCTACACATTTCCGTTATACAATGTGTTGCCCATAATTATGTTTTGCATGGCTACCACCTTGCTGGCCTGGGAGGGCTGGAAGGGCAAGCGCTCTCTTCTGTTCATCCATGCCCCGGCACCTAGAGCAAGGTCCAGCCCATCGTAAGGGCTCCATACACACTTTCTTCTTGAAAAACAGACGTTTTAGGCTCAAAATATCCAGATTCCTTTTTTTCCCTGCCACGGAGCCCAGCTAATGACCATGACATCGGCAAAGTCATGTATTTCTACCAGCAAGCTAGATGCAATGCATTGAGGTTCACAGCCCAGCTTCAAAGAGAAACTAATTACAGCGGGAAATAACCATATGTGGCTCTAGGAAATCTGGGCATCTTAGAAGATTTCCAGCATTTCTTTGGTGCCTGTGGCAAGCCACACCCCCTTTCCCGTGGCAGCCTTTACCCAGGACATCACAACAAGCAGGAGTTACCCTGAAACACCCAGGCCAGTTAATGAAAAGGAAACTGCCAACTGGCACTGTCTGCTGGCAGCAAGGCAGACACATGGCACAGGGCTTTTCCAGAACTTTTCTAATTGCATGGAAGGGGGAATGTTTCTCAAGATTAATAAGGGTGTCAAATCATGTCCAGCTGGCAATGCCGGGCTCTCACCGAGTGCTTAATCACACAGCATGTGAACATCGAAGCGACGCTGAGTAGCATCCTGGAGACTGCTTCAAGGAAGACAGGTCCTCTCCTGGGATGCGTGCTTTCTATTACCTGGGGTGGCTGACCCCTGCCTGGGCTGAAACAGAGGGTGAACAGCAACCCTTTTCTGCAGGAAGACGTATCCAAAAGAAGCAAATATCACTCCCAACCAGAAGCCAGTCTGACATCTTCCATGCTGCCCCCATCTGCTTCAGATATTCATATTGGACAGTTTTCAAATGACAGCAGATGTCCCAGCTAGAGAGAAAATTAATCAGCTGAAGAGTATGTCATTACCTAGCTGATTATATAGATCCAGAAGCCAGAGAATATATTGCTTTTGGTCACAGCCCTGACTCCTAATTTAAAATCAGCTCTGTTATAAAATGAATGTTGTCCGCTGGGCTACTGAGACTTTATTACCTGAACTACCCTTAAATGTAAGTATCCAGGTGAGGCGGTTGCATCCAACATTTGGTCTTTAAATAACCTCAAGAGAAAACTCTTTGGATTCCTAAAAACCCTGTACAATGATGAAGGAGTGCAGTGAAGAATCAAGGTGAAAGACTTCCATTTCTATTGTTAGCACAGCTCACACCGAGTGATCAGCTGCAGCAAACACCCACTTTCTGTTTATTCATGTCCGTCCACCAGCAGTCAGTCAATTTGTCTTCTGTGTAAAATGAAAGGCGATCATCAGCGGCACAGCTGGTTTATTCCCCACTTTCTCTCTTACGTTATATGGAAAAAGTCAGGTCAGATGTCACAGCAGATCCCAGCCTACTTGAGAGAATGTGGGTCAAGACTGCTAGAGACGGGACAGGTGCCCTCCAGACGCTATTTCCCAGGAATCCATCCTGGGAACCAGAGTCATGTGACCACTGGGGCCATTGAAAATAGCGATTGTTTTGCCATCAGCTGGTGTCTGGGAACCAGCAGGAACCATCAACATGCCTTCCATCAGGACAATGAGGTTGGGTGAGACGTGGAGTGAGGTTAGGCTGGGGAAGGAGCTGGCATAGTTCACATCGCTTAGTAGACAGACAACAGAGGTTCCAATTTGCACATTCCACTGAGCTCATGTTATCTGGGGTTTAATAACTCTGTTATGGTGTAAGGGTAGACTCCAACTTCCCTTGAGGGCATGCGTAAACAAGGGCTGTTTAAAAGGGAGGAGGTGCTCCTTTGGATATTCAGTTAAGGCCCTGCCCTCTGGAAAGGAGGTGAGGCACGATGATGAGCAGTTCCATAATGAGGAGGCTTCATTCTAAACAGATAAATAATATTTATCCACTTATGGCGGGCAGATGTGCCCACCCCCCAAAAAAGAAGTTTGCACCCCAATTCCTGGAGCCTGTGAATATGTTTCCTTACATGGCAAAAGCGACTTAGCAAGTATAATTAAAGTCACAGACCTTAAGACCAGGAGATTTTCCTGGATTATCCAGATGGGCATATGTAATCACATGAGCCACTCTCTCCATCTCTGGGACATAAGAGAGGCAGCAGGGGGAGGTCAGAGATGTCCACAGCGGGAGAAGGACTCAGCTGCTGTGGCTTATTTGAAGACGGAGGGGTCAGTGTGACAAGGAAGGCAGGTGACAGTAAGGCACTAGGATACCCAAATCACAATCTACTTCTTTGTATGGAAGGAGAAATATGTTTGAAATCATATATATGTGAACTACCAAGAAGCTATTAAATATGCAGTGTCTAAAAGCGAGGTGAGGCCAGCAGCCCAGCTAGGCTGTGTCAGCCTTTTGCAGCTGGAGCAGGAATGTGTATATTTTCAAAGATCCACTTAGAAAAGACTCTAAAAGTCTTTGTATGTTTTGTTATAATTTCCCTTTTCTTCCTTATTTTCAATTATGTGTTCCTTTTTAAAATACCATTCAATTGCCGTGGTGCTAAAGGGAGCAAAAGCAGGGACATTTTATTCTGGCTTGTGTTGATGTTTTAAAGGGACAGCATTGTGCCCCTGCAGGTGCTCAGTGTGTGACATCAGTGCACAGACCCGCAGCTGGTGGCCATTTGGGAAATTAGGTCTGAACGGGAAGAGTCGAGCAGCTCCTATTGTGCGCTGGAGCAACACGAGGAAGCACGTGTGGGTGATGAGAGCATCGGTGTAAGGACGAGTGGAAAGGGTGCTAGTTGGGTCACTTTTATTTGTGTCATGGGGTCACAGAGAAAACATTAGAGTTCCTGGGGACTTTCTGCTTCCCATCGTGGCAGATTAACAAGCTTTGGATTCATATTCCCCCTGTAACAACTAGAAAACCAAAGAAAGCAAGTGTTCACGCCTCAGGAAGTAGGACACAGGACTGTGACCCTTGAGGTGGTGAGTCATGTGAGGTTCACCCTGGTAGTACCCCAACTCATAGCCAGGGAAGGGGACATGACCAGGGCCTGGCAGTTTCCTTAATTCAGGAGGCACTGATCAGAGTTCAGGGAAGCAAAGGTGTTAGTGTTTGTGGGGTGCATTCCAGAGGAGAGCCCGGATAACTACAGATCTGTGGCTGAGGAAAGATGCACCAGACCAAAGAGGCAGGACGATGTGTGGAGCTCACACTGGGAGGGGGGTAATGAGGTGTTGTTTCTACCATCCCCAAGGGCAGAGACATAATGCACGGGGCAAGGCAGAGGCTGCAAGAGTGAAGCCCGGGAGGGGCTGGGCCAAAACCAACCCTAGAACCAGTGCTGCTAACTTGGACTGATAACTTGTCATTTTTCTGGTAATGAATGCAGTTCTGCTCTTGGTAATCCACATATATTAATTTCATTTTATATTTTACTCAATATGTATTGAATGCATAATAATTGTCAGAATCTAGAGGTAGCCAGGATGCAAACCTGGTCAGAACAAGAACAAGATGCAAATGATCTACTGAATATGCTAATACAGCAAACTCACCCTCACTGTAACGTGTGGTTGGCAAGTTTCAAAAGACCTGCAGAATGCGGGTGGTGACCCTACGCGTCCATGGGCCCACGTGGAGTACCGGGAGTCCCCATTCCCTTGCTCCCCATTCCCTTGCTTCCCATTCTCTTTCTCCTATAGGCCCTCGAGTCAGTCTGGGGGCAGCCCTTCCCCTCCAACCCGCAATAAACTCGTTGCTTGTTCCCACATTGGTCTCTGGGCGATTTCTTAGAGCAAGGCTGCTCTGACATAGAATAAGAGATGATGATGCATTTGGTCTGGGACAGGCTGAAATTGAGGTGCTTATGTGACTGCAAACAGGGCACATCACATGTGTAGGTCTGATACTCAAGAGGGATGTCAAATATGTGTCTGATGCTCCAAAGAGAAGTCAGGGCTGGGCATGAAAGCGAACAGGAGTCATCCGCATAGAGGTGGTCTCCGCAGCCACAGGTGCAGATGAGGGCATCTGGGGAAAATAACGCAACATGAAAGGAGACATAGAATCCGAACCTGGGAACCTATAACATCTAAAGGCCAGTTAGAGATGTATGAGCAAAAAAGACAAGACATAGCCACAAAAATCAGAAGAAAACAAGATAAACGTGTTACCAGAAGCAAAAGAAAGCATTTTAGGATTCAACTCATGATTAACATAGTGGACTGATGGCAAAAATTCTAGCCACATGATGATAGCTAACATTTTTTAGTGCTTCCTTTGTGTCAGACATTGTCTTAAGAATTTTATTTTCATTAACTCTTTCAATTCTTGCCAGGCCTTCATGGCCAGTAGCCTAAACACAAAGTCTTAGTTTAACCATCACACTAAAACATTGTCTGTTGCCTTAGTGACATGTAGCCATTCATTGGTGATCTTGCTGGAGCCGTTTTAGTGATGTGATGGATTTTAAGAGCCAACTCAGATGGGTTAAGAAGTGAGTAGGAGGTGGGAAAAGTAACATGGATCAGTCTTGCGAGGACGGTCATGGGTGACAGGAGATGAGTCCCCGCTGGGGTACAGTCACTCACCGCCTGTCTTTCACATGAGCGGCTAACCCTGTTTGGGCGCTGACCAAAGTGCTGAATTCATGTACCTACTGTCTCTCCACAAGATTTACCCTAGGAAGAAAGAAAGAAAAAAAAAATCAGAGGGTTCTGGTGTGTGTGTGTGTGTGTGTGTGTGTGTGTGTGTGAGGGGGTGGGTGGTGAGACAGAGATTTTCTTTGGAGGTTAGTGGGGGCATTTGTTCCCCTCTGACCCTCCCTGGGGACAAGTGATGCTGCCTCACAGATACCCTGAGCAGTTGCCTCTGGTTCCAGGTCCTTAGAAGGGAGGAAAGTCCGAAGAAGGAACAAGGGCTCATTTCCTCATGGGGAGAAACTGAGAAAATGCATAAAACCAGTCGGTGATAACAGCCTTTGGACAGTTGCTTTCTGAGGTTCACTTTCTCCAGACGAGAGCCTGTTAATGGAGCCCTGCCCCTTGAAGTGCCATTGGACCCAGAGCATGGACGTCATTCAGAAGATGGTTAGACATGCAGACCTGCAGGCCCCACCCAGGCATCCTGAGGCAGAATCTGCTCTTCACTGCAGTGCCCTGGGACAGGGTGAAGTCAGAGCTGGTTTGTTTTAGGGCTGCTGAGTAACTGCATTTCTTTGGTAGGTAGGGCTCATCAGGACCTAGGCCTGTGCATACCCTTGGGCTTCCCTGTTCTCTGCCTGCTTAGCAATGTCCCACCTCCCATGCAAGTGCCTGAGAGGGCAGCTAGGTTCTGTCCTGTTGTATTGTTTAAAATTTACTTCTCTCTTTAAATGTTTAAAATAATTTTTGTATCACTTTAAATTACCGGTCCCTTTGCTGGAGGGACTCAGGTTATAAAAAGCAGGGTAGGTTATGCCTCAGCCCATAAATATACTTCTCCTTGGTAAACAGCTCGCAAAGATTTTGGATAAGCACAGTCATTAAAAAAGAACCCTGCAGGATTACAGATGTGAACAGAAGATGAACTATTAGAACAGATGGACCATGTGCTTAAAGTAGAATTGAAATAACATAAAAAATTTATGTGTCAAACAATGAAAAAACAGACATTTTATTTCAAACACACACAAAGCATTAATAAATTTGATTAAGTATTAGGACATAAAAACCATTAATATATTAAAATTTTGACTTCCTATGGACTAAGATTTTTTACCACAAAATAATTAATTTAGAACTAAATAATAAAAAATAAGTTATAAAATCCCTGAATATTTGGGGGGAAAACCCTTCTGACTAATGCATGGTTTAGAAAGAAATTAAATTTAAATAATTTGTAGAATTAGATGATTATGAAAGGAGTATATATCAAAATTGAGGAAGGCTGTAAAATGATATAGAGATAGAAAGTTATAGCTCTAAAAATTCTACAAAAAAAAAGAAGATAGCCTCAAAATTAATAAGTGTGTCCATGTAGAAAACCCTAAAGAATACAAAGATAAGATTTTTTAAATAATAAGAATTTACAATATTGGGTAGATATAAGATTAATGTAGAAATTACAATACATTTTTACATGTCAGCATTAAAAAAATAGAAAATAAATAAAGGGAGTACACTATTTATGAAGCTATCAAATAATATAAAATAACCAGGAATATATTTAACAAAATATGTTTAATGCGATTGGCTTTATGAAGCAGAGGAGACAGGAAGTAAGATGTTCTGAGAGCTGGTGAGTCTGTTTGTTTGTACATCACGACACTGGAACGGGGAGGGGAATTTAGGGTGTGCACACACCCACGGGGTTATTGGAGAGTTAGTGCGCGTTCCGTTTGTTTGAGCTTGCGTGGTCTACCCATTGAAGAAGTGGCATATCAGTGCACATAGAGAGGAAAACAGACTTGAAAAAAAGGGTTTACAAAATTTAAAATCTGCATACATATATTTCATTTTGTTTAGATTTAAACTTTTAGAGGGGAATTATTAAAATTAGCTAATTACAATGAAGATCAGTTGAACTAAGATTTTTTAATGTGAGCTAGTACACAGACTATTTGCATATAAATTGAAAAAAAGCAGTAAGATATTGAATGTCTCTTTTATATACTGAAAGGTGAATGGCAAAACCTCAGGCCATATGATTTTTACACTCAAACTTTCATAAATATTTATATATTAATTAAATAAGCTTGTCTATAAAATTAAGAAGTGAAATCACTCACACTCAATATTGCAGAATCAGCCAGGCCCTGAATCAGCCAGGCAGATTGAAAGAGGGAGGCTGAAAATTTCTCCAAAATGATTCTAAAGAAGGTAAAGTCTTATTTATACGTAAGATATCCTGGTGCTTATATCCAAAAATTTCATCACAGGTGATAACTAATTTCCTTCACATTGTTAAAAAGTGTTTTCTCAGGATATAACAAATTCTGGGATACTTTGTTTTTTGTTTAAAGTGATAAAATTTTACTTTAGACTTAATTTAGGAGAACTTTATTCCTAGCCATCTACTTTGAGATTCATTATAAATTATATCTAATCAAGGTTATTAACCTCTTGGGGGAAAACAGGAATCCTATCGAATAGCATCTGGGCCAGGGGCTGGCAAGCTGTCCCAGTGCAGGGTCCAGCTCTCCCCATTTTGTACCATCCACTATTGAACAATAATTTTACATTTTAAATGAATAAAAAAATCAAAATAAGAATCTATTTTGACATACAAAAATTATAAAAAAGTCCAATTTCACCGTCCATAAATGAAATTTTATTGGCATAAGCCGTCCTCATACATCTGCTGATTGTTTGTGGCTGCTTTTCTGCTCTGATGGAGATGTCGACCAGCAAAGCCCAAAATATTGACTCTCTGGCCCTTTACAGAAAACGTTTGTCCACCCCTGACCTGGGGGATTCAAATTTTAGATATTGTGCATTAAAAGATTATTTTTTGTATTGAGCTTTTCCAGGACAAAACAGATTTCATTTAAAAGAATAGAAATGTACACTTGAAACGTATATCACCCCAATAAAGTCAATTAGAAATAAATAAAGCTAAATAAGAGAATAAAGTTGTGCTGTCATCTGTTTGTGCAAGGCCCTGTCCTTCAATGGCCAAGCTTCCGTGTCCGGGGTCTCAGCCACCACTGTGCCCAGACTTTGTAACTGGTGGCAGCTTGTACATCAATTGCACATCAATGACTCTTGAATCAATGCCTCCAGACCACATCTAATGTTTTAACCCCCCTCCCACCACTCACATCACAGCACAATAAACTTTCTCTTTTCAGCTAAAATCGTTACCATACAAATTTGAGCCCATTTCACAATGCAAAGGTGTCCTCACTTGGCCTTTTCTGTCTCCTCCATAAAAGTCTTTATTCAACAAACATTCACACCGAAATGTTTCTTTTTTCATATCATATCCTTCTACTAAGAATTTATGACATCTAGAAAATAGAATTATAAACGTGACCACGCTTTCCTGATGGGGCTGTAATGTATATCAGTTGCTGATCAGTCTCTAAACATGCTCTCTACATTGTCTGTTTTGACTTATGCACACTGCTAATGAACTACCAATTTTATTTCCTGATTTGCTTTGACTGCTAGAAGGTGAGTGGATTTATCTCATAACTGTTCTTTTAGAAAACTTCTCCTCCAACATCCTTCCACTTAATTGTATTTTTATATATTTTATATGTATTTATAAGCTGTCATGTCAGGGTGACCGTAGCCAGGATCTTCGCTTCCACACACAAGTATTTCATTTGCCTAGGTAACCCTTACCTAAGAGAATTCTATCTGCATAAGCATTACACAGCTCATTAGCTGGGTGTCACCTTTGTCATCTTCATGCATGTATACGGACCCCTGCTGTTCAAGGGGTGTGGGTGATTTTGGCTCCCATGGCTACGTCCTTGCCCACTGCCACAGGACGAGAGTGAAGGTGAATGAACTTGGCTCCTGTGACTTCCCTGTTCTCACTCACCACCATGAGAATTGTAAGGCAGACCCTTTTGTTCCCTTCCTCCCGGGCAGGAGTGAGATTAAACTGGTGTGAATTCTTCCTCCAATGCTTCACTGTCATTTCTCAGGCTTGGTGACTCCAAAGTAAATCTGCCTGGAGTTGAACTTCTGTGCTGCTACATAACCCATAATGTGTCCTTGCTGCAAAAAGTTATATTACACATAAATAATTTAGAACATAAATCAAATAATGCATTTATTGAGTGCCAATGATGCCTTTAGACTTTTCTGTAGTTTGTATATAATTTCTTTCTCATGTAATATTAATAATGCCTATCATATATTCATGGACAAAGCCAAGCTTTGTGGGAAACACCGTTCTTTCAGGGGATCTGTTTTGATAAAAAGAGTATGAAAAACAAGTTACTTTTGCAAATATCATGAACATACCGGGCCACATTAACTCATGAGTAGAGCCGGGCAGGGCCCGGGGAGGGGCACGGGCAGAGGGCAGCGGCAGGCCCTGACTTCAGCTTTGTTAGCTCCAGGCCAATCTGCTCCTCCTGCATTGACTGTTTGTATGAGTCACTTTTCATACACCATTCCATGTAATGTTAGAATATGTTTACAGGGAAATTGGCTGAGACTGTGTGATATAACTTTAGGTGTCAGCTTGACTGGCTGAGGGAGGCCCAGAGAGTTGTTAAAACATCGTTTCTGGGTGTCTGTGAGGGTGTCTCCTGAAGAGGTTAGCATTTGAACCCACAGACTGAGTGAAGAAGTCAGCGTGTGTGGGCACCATGTACTCTCCTGTTGGCTTGACCAGAACAAGAAGGGAGAAGAGTGAATCCGCTCTCTGTTCTTGAACTGGAACATTCATCTTCCCCACCATGGCTATCTGCCCTCTTGGGTCCTGGGCCTCCAATCTTGGGCCAGGAAGTACACAACAGGCTTCCCTGGTTCTCAGGCTTTTGAACTTGAACTGGAACTATACCAGCTTGCCTGGGCCCCCAGCTTGCAGAGGGCAGATGGTGCAACTTCTCAGCCTCCATAATTGCTGAGCCAATCCCTTATAATACATCATTTTCTCTGTATCTAAATATATTCTATTAGCTCTTCTTCTCTAGCGAACCCTGGCTAATATAGAGGGTTACACATATTTTTCAAGGTAAAAGGATTGGTGTAGTTGCAATCTGTTTGAGTCTCAAATTCATCTCTTCAAAATATATTTATTGAGGACTTTTCATACCAGGCAATGTATGCACCAGCATCCTGTGACAAGCCAGACAGCTGTGGTTCCTGTTCTGATAAAGCTTCTTGTGTTATTGTATCTACTACAGGGACTGGTCATACTACTACTTATTTCTCCTTTAACCCTCATCATGTTTAACATTTATTTTAAAAACTTCTTTTCACTTAAAAGTTAGTGTGCCTTTTAAGTTTTTTATAGGTTTGGTTGGACTAGCTAAGCCTCCCACTTCCTTTTGTTAATTAATTATCAGCACATATTGGTATTGCATGAATCTTCTTTGATTATTAAAATATTAGAAAGAGTTCACAAAATGAACAAGAAAGCAGAAGAAGGCAAGTTCGTGCTCCATTCTTGAGTTGTCCACCTTCTCCTGCCATTGGCCATCGGCCTTTTGTAAAAAAATTCCATTAGTTTAAATATAAAATTATTAAGTAATTTGATCTTATGAAGCAGTTGTGGGGACTTTCCATTCCTCCCTGCTTTCTGTGTATTTCTTCCTTCTGACTTCCATGTCACCGCTCTCTCCCAGACGCCTCTGCGTCTTCCTCCCTCTGCAGTCACCACCACAGATTGGTGTTCTCAGGAACCCATCCTGGATTCTTATATTACATTTTTGGACAATCCCGTCACTACTATGTCTTATACTATAGCTCATAGACTAGATTCAATGTTTATCTTATACTCAGACATCTTTTCTAGGTTTTGGGTCCCAGTTCTAGTCCGTAATTTGAATGACTACAATGACCTCAAATTCAACATGTCCAAAGTAGAAATTTCTGTGGGCCCACCAAGAAAAGTCCATTCCTTCTTCTGACTTCCCTATTTCTGTTTTAATTTACATGCCGCACTTACCCATTTGCTGAAACTGGATTCTGGAAAGTTATTTTTTTCTCTTCACATACTCACACCTTTTATGTCAAATCTATCAGAACAATCCTTTCCATTATTGTTCTTGAAGAAACACTCATTGGTCTAACACTCCTTCACCCAGGCCTCATAATTCTCACGGATGTTCCTGTAATGGTTTTTTGTTTGGGCATCTTTTCTTGATGTTATTTTCCTCAAAACCATTCTGCATATTGCTGCCAGGCTGATCCTTCTAAAATGCAATTCTGATCACTTATCCCCTCGTTTAAAATCCCCAGACAGCTCTCCATTGCTGTGTGAACACAGGCCCCACGGTGTGACACTGCCTGCTGCGTGCCCGTCTGGCCCATTTTCTCTCCCCGCTGCCTTTGACACTCAACACATTGAATTCCTGAAAGGGCATGTCCAGAATGTCCTCCACTCAAGAACTTGGCACATGGGTCTCCTTTCCTGTGACTGCCTGTACCCTCTTCTTCAACGGTCCTCCTAGCTTTCCATATCCTCCCCTGTCACTAAATCTGTTTACCTGCTATCAAGGTATTTGAGGATTTGGGGGCTGAGCAAGGAGAAAGCTGTGACTGAGAGGTGGCAGCAGCGCTCACAAGCTTTATTTTGATATCATAATGGGTGTGCACACAGGGAAACTGTCTAACAGCAGATGTCCAGAGGTGTCATGGCTGGTGGCCACTGTCCAGGAAGCAGGAAGGGCCCAGGTGGGCTTGGGCATCCAGGCTGTGGCTCAGCAGCCTCCAGGGGAGTCCTGGTCAGACAGCTTCCGGGAGAGCATCTGCTGGGGATTCTCGGTGACCCATGGGTTTATCTCACCTGTGGCTGTCCGGCACTGAGTGCAGTTTTACAGGGCAGAGCAGGGAGACAAAACGGCTAAAAATCTGCTCTGTTGGGGAATATTTAACAATTGGATGTGTAAACAGTTGAATTTCCACTGGTGGACTTTTGAGCTAATAGGTTTCAGGCTATTATAAATGTTACCAAACTAAAGGGGTTTGTTGCCTGCCGTGCCCAGAGTCACAGGTGAGCTCATGTTCAAAAGCCTGTCTCTGCGACGGCCCATACAGGGAGAGATTATACATAGGAAAGTTATCAATCATGGTGATAAAGGATTTGGGGTCATGGGCCCTGCTGATCAGCTGGGGCCAGGGTAGGGAGTGGTTGATCACTGTTACCAGGTCCTGACATCAGCCACAGCACGGTTCTGTCTGGTTTTGTGACAGTGTGGTCTGTCACATCAGAGAAGGAAAACTCTGACTCCAAAAAACCTCCGCTGCCTTGCGGCATACCTCTTCAGGGAAAGGCTAAGGGAGTAAACCCCGACAGAAAATCCGGAGCCGGAGTCCCTAAGGCGGTTTGACGTTGTAGTCAACACTGGCAACTCCTGCGGCGCACCTGAAGCCAAGCTGTATGGACTCCGTCTTTCCCTTGGACCCTTCAGCTGCGAAGAGAGGGGGGGTCTGCTGCATGGGCAACAGCAGACCCTCCATATCACCCTGCCCAGGCTCTGTAGCTTCAGCTTCACTGGAGAGGACACTCCAGCGTCATCGCAAGATGTCGATTCAACACGGGAGGAGACAGATACCGTGTCACTCCCGAGTCGGACTGCACAGCCATCCTCGGCGGTGCAGATAGACTCTTAAGAAGCTACACCATCGTCTCTCGAGACGGACGGCTGCCGACGACGACGACGAGGTCTGCAGGGTCCTTCCACCCTCATGGTTCTGGGGCTGAAACACCACTGAGGTCATGATGTTAACTTTAGTTTGATTGAAACTCTGTTTCTTTGATCAACAGACCTGAGGCTTCCTTTGATGGTAGTTTGAGGCTGACCAGAACCTGGTGCCCTAAGGGCTTCAGAAGGTGGAAGGAAAGGGAAAGAGCAGGCTAGTGGGTCATGATGCTGTTTGAGTGGACAAGGCCAGTCTGAATCAAGAGGACAGGAAGGAGAAAGGGTTGTGTTACAGAAATAGAGTTTCTGTGCAGTCACATAAAATAATAAAGAGTGAAGGGAAATATACAGGGACCATCTTTGGCTTGTTTGTATGAGCAGTATCTCTGTGATGGTGACACTTCTATTGCGCGGTGCTATTATTAGATTGTATTTGTTTGTATCATTGATGATGCAGGTTCCTAGAGATAGAGGTAAGTGTTTATTATTCCTCATGAAGACTTTGTAGAACCTCGAGCACTGCCCAAAACAATGCGGAATGCTCGCTAAGTGGAATGCTAATAAACGGCTGTTTCCTGAAGAGTTCTGTGGGGAGGAACAAACTTTCCGCTACCCTCAAGACTCTTCTGGCTGGTCTAATAATCAAACAGACCTGAGACAGATCAGCAAGAGAAAAGACCAAATTTCATACACACATATATATGGGAACCACACATACATGAGAGTCAGAGACTCCACATGCATGAGAGGTTCAGAGACAGAAAGGAAACATGGCTGTATAAGACATTCTGAGCCAGGGAGGAGGGACGGTGCTTTGGGAGCTTCAAAGGGTCGTTTTAGGATGATGAGAAGAACAGTTGTGTGGTAAATAGAAGTTTGTCCTGCCCTATAGATAGGTCAAGAGAGGTTATCTCTGATCATCTTTTATTATGTGCAAGGCCTCCAAAACAAGTTCTTCTACTTGGTTAAAGGGAGAGGCAGAAGTATCTCTTGAGCATGAGGACAAAATTGCCTATAGCTCAAAATAATCCACATACCACAGAGGAACCCTAGTTCTGTCCAGCAAATGCCACCAGAAAGTCTAGTCTATAGAAGACACGTGACCCAATCTGGTTTTAGATCTGTGTTCATGCAGGACTTCCACAGTCACTTAATTTCAATAACAGAATCTTCAAACTCTAAGTAACAGGGATTCTCTTCTAAAATACAACTTGGTTATGGAACACCCTATCAAATTCAGAATATATACCAATAGATCAAGGACATTTCATTCAGATTTCGATTCTTCTTTATCCTAGGGTAGAATTTTGACTCATCTGTGGCTATGTGTCCTGGCCGTTACCCATGGTCAGGTTCACAGCACTCAGCACAGTCCCTGTGCCAGAGGAGACGCTGAGCTTAGTTACGTGAGCTCCCAGCATTGTGCCTTTTACACTTTGCAGTTGTACATCCGCCTTGACCCTGGCCGCGGAAGGAGAAAACCAAGACTGAGGTTGTGCAGGCTGCAGCGGTGCCCAAAAGAAGCTCGGGCCGCGGCTCGACACAGAAGCAGCCGTCACAACGTTCCCCGCGTGGCCCCGAGCGCTGCACGCCACTTCCTCCGAGGGCAGCGCTCGAGGGAGACAGAAGGCATTGTGACCTCACCTGAAGGGTTAACGACACGGGAAAGGAAATCTTCTCAGCATTGGAATGACATTTGAGATATTAGAAAACTATTTGGTTACTGAGCTAAATCTCAAGAAAAAAAGCCATCATTGTTTTCTCTACTGTGAAGATAGGAAATACAGCCAAGGTATGAGAATCCCATTCTACCTGATTTTTCTGTTTTATCTTGAATCAATCACATCAGTTTGTTCGCCATTTTATTGGAACAAATACACGTGAAATTACTTTCAACACCCTCCTGACCTTGTTCTGCAGATGAATATTGAGGAAAAATGGGCCCTTACTTCCTACATGAAACGAGCTGTTTGTGCTGTGGAGTTCTTTTTAAGGAAGCGTGTCTGTCACTCTTTAACGAGCTTTATGAATAAGGCTCAGATTAAAAAAAGATTAATGTTGAGAGAGGCAGCTTGATTATATCTACTTGTTCTCCATTTCTTGAGATTATTTTTGATAGTGGAAAATAAAACTTTCATTTTTGAAATATCTCTTCTATGTGATAATGGCAGAAGGAAACTGCATTTCTGAAATTTACAAATATAAATTTGATAGAAGTCACATATTTGGAGTGGGAGGTAGGTGAGCTAATGAGGAGACATTTTAGTTATTCTGCCTGAAGAAAAATAAAACTATGAAAACAAGAATTCTGGCCATATAATAAACTAAGAAAGAAGAAAAGGAAGAATTTCCCCTCGGAATTCTAACATGAGCCACGCAAACTCGTTAGGGCCTGTCTGACTGTACTCACTAAGGAACATTCCTTTACCGTGACTGTGGTACGCTTCGCACTTAGTCCCGGCAGCGCTGCCGCGCCTCGCTCATCCATCAGCGCTGGAACGGCCTAAGGAACCGTGTTTGGAGGCCGGGTTACATGGATTGCTGTTTGTAGCTTATCTGGTTCTCCCAGCCATCGGCAGCACGGACGTTATCCTTTCAGTGCAGAGTGCGACACGGGCAGGAACGGGAGTTCCGATCCTGGAGTCTGGGCTTTTCCTGCTCGCGGGCCTGGTGCTTCGGTTCTGGATGAAGCCACGTGCATCCATGAGACACAGCCCAGGGCCGTACAGTAGTCTGTCTGCTGTGTGGACCTCGATTGCAGCTCTGTTTTTAACTCCAGCTTGCCCCTGCCTCGTTCGTGGTCACCGCTGCCACGCCGCCTGTCGGGACGTCCTCTGCGCATCGCAGAGCCCCGCCAGCGGCGCGCGCCTCCGCGTCTTCCGCCTGCATTCGCCACTCCACGCCATCTCCCCACGCTTGTCCTGGTCTGCGTGGTTTGTAGTTTTGTATTCAAGGAAGCAGCAAATTGTATTGTAACACGAGAAAAGAGGATTTATTCCACTCTAAGTAGTCAGATAAAATGTTAGCTTCCCAGGTAAATGCCAATTTCAGATAAATAACTTTCTTTTAGTATACATACATCTGAAATATTGCATCGGTCATACTTATACTAAAAAAAATACTTATTGCTATTTAAAATGAAAGTTTACCTGTGCATCCTATATTTTATTTGTTAACCCCTGCCCCCTAACTGTAAAAGAAGGACTCTTTTCCGCGCCACCTCGATTTCATTCGATGGTTTTAGTGCAGAAGGCATGAAGCCTGCAAATTCCACCAATGAATGTTCACAAGTAGTATCTTACATGTTACAAATAGCATGTGCTGCCAACCCAGGAACTAATTCCTTCAGAACTCACCCAGTCCCACGTTGAGGCAGAACGCTGCAGGGCAGACGGGATATCGGCCGCTTTCCGTGTCTGAGCTGGGACCGGGGTCTGCCGCGCTGGTGGCAATGCCTGCAATGACACATAGTCCTGCTTCTGTGCTCAGCGGATCTCAGATGGTAGAACGCATGTCTCGCTTCACGGCAGCTTTCCTGTTAAAATAATAATCTAGAAAATTGTGAGGTGTGCTTACCACCTACTGCTGACTTGGATAAATAAAACCTAAACAGGACTGGCTGCATTTTAGGCTGCACTCTGAATCCGGTCCCCGCGGGCGGTGCCTCCCGTGGGCGGTGCCTCCCGTGGGCCCGCCCTGCAGCTGAGCTTGTGGTGGGCACAGGGCTGGGTTTGTATGGAGGGCATCGTGATGCAAGTGGAACTCAAACCAAACGAACAGTCTTTGGTAAGTAAGGCGTCAGTAAAATGCTTGTGTAGGTTAGTTGATCTTTGCATAATTTCTCTCGCTTTCCACTTTTTTGCTCCTTCGGTTGTGTGTATATGGGCTTTCCCTTTCTGTTTTCCAAGGCAGTAATTTTCATTCTAACTCCTAGAAGTTTCCTCACTTCTGGATTGTGCTACTTGCCATTCATTCCTGCTCCATGTGTCCTTGACTGAGCCTCGGGGTGCCAGGCAGTGACAGTTCTCTGTACAGCTTCCAGGGTGGCTTTGGTTTCCGTGATTGTTTTCTTCCATGTATTCAGTCCTGAGAGGCCCTAAGAAAGTGAAGGCTGCCTTTTTATGTGGTATTTACTCAGCGTGTCTACTGTTGTTACGCCCAACAGATGTTTTTATCCATTAAAAGTCTAAAGTGCTGTACTCGTGTCTATAATGTATAAGATTCTTATGATTATCACTAAGAAAGATCACTGAGCAGTGTTTCCTTGAAGGAATTTGTATATGTGACTTAACATGTCATTTTTCCAAAATGTGAGACTATGATAATTTTACTTGTTAATATTTACATTATTTCCTTAAAGGAATATTTAATAGACTTTATAAAGAGAGCCACTTTTTCCTTGGCAGCTATAGAATTAATTGCCATCAAATTCTAGACTTAGAAGGCATCTAAACAGAAATTTGATTCCACAAATGACAAAAGCCAGGAAGTCTACTCATTATGATATGAGTCCTATTCAGAATAAATCATTAGTCCTAATGTATGAGTCAGAGTTCTCCATGGAAATAGAGCCAATAGGAGTTGTGTGTGTGTGTGTACACATATATATATTTAAATATTTATATCATCGTCGTCGGCAGCCGTCCGTCTCGAGAGACTATGGTGTAGCTTCTTAAGAGTCTATCTGCACAGCCAAGAATGGCTGTGCAGTCCAACTCGGGAGTGACACGGTATCTGTCTCCTCCCGTGTTAAATCGACATCTTGCGATGACGCTGGAGTGTCCTCTCCAGTGAAGCTGAAGCTACAGAGCCTGGGCAGGGTGATATGGAGGGTCTGCTGTTGCCCATGCAGCAGACCCCCCCTCTCTTCGCAGCTGAAGGATCCAAGGGAAAGACGGAGTCAATACAGCTTGGCTTCAGGTGCGCCGCAGGAGTTGCCGGTGTTGACTACAACGTCAAACCGCCTTAGGGACTCCGGCTCCGGATTTTCTGTCGGGGTTTACTCCCTTAGCCTTTCCCCTGAAGAGGTATGCCGCAAGGCAGCGGAGGTTTTTTGGAGTCAGAGTTTTCCTTCTCTGATGTGCCCTGACTGGAAGATCGAACCAGCGACACTTAGCTCGCAGGCCGACGCTCAATCCACTGAGCCAAACCAGCCAGGGGCAAATATTTATATATATACATGTATATTTATATATAAAGATAATAAATATAATAAATTAAATTTATTATAAGGAATTGACTCACATGATGATGGGGGCTGTCAAGTCCCAAGACCTGCAGGGCGACTTGGCAAGTGGAGACCCAGGAGGCTCAGGGCTCAGTTCAAAGGCCATCAGACAGGGTAAATCCTCTCTTGCGTTGGGGAGGATCAGCCTCTTTGTTCTCACCAGGCCTCTGCTGATTAGATGAGGCCCACCCACATTTACTCAATCTGTCTGTATAAATTCATCCCCAAACACCCTCACAGTCACACCCTGGACAATGTCGGACCAGATATCTGGGCACCCCAGGCGCAGTCAAGCTGACACATAAAATTAACCATTGTAAGCACCAAATTCATTCAGAAGTTAAGTTAAAAGTGGTCACTGAAAATCTTCCAACAATGATCTTCCGGGGGACTCCTTTTTGCTATGTGACTGCAGAGCCAAAGGGTCTTAGAAACATTCCACTCAATTCTTGGACTCACACTTCGCACACTAAGAGCTGAAACTGTAACAGGGTAGGTCAGATCAGAGGTTGCTGGGAAACAAGGGCCCCGGATCTGGTGAGTGACAGCACCTCTGCCCCTCCACCCTTCAGAAGGGTGCTGAGGCAGCAGATTAAAGCAGCCTGCCTCCTGAAAAGGAGGGGCTGCCTGAGACGGGGCGTTGCCTAGGCAAGCAGCTAGTATAAACACAATGCAGTTGGCAGGAGGAGCAGAGAGCTCCCAGGATTGAAACCAGAGCTGAGGCTTAATAGCCACAGCCTTGGGGTTCCTAGCTTGTGGCACAGGCTACACAGCACTTGGGTGAGCTGTGGGGACTTGACCCTCCACCCAGGGTGGCTGGAAACTTCTGTCCATGCCCAGAAAAAAGGGCAAGACAAACATGGCCATTGGCTGGAAAGCTAGACACTCCCACTGGCTTCTGGAGCACATGGGATTCTGGGAGAGAGGACTTTTTAAAACAGGAGGTAGACAGAAGCTTCTCTGGGATTAGGGCTTTTAGCACTGGGTGCAAGCTCTCTGCTCTCTTGGCTCTTGGTCTGTGGAGCCTTGGCTTGAGAATTTTGGTCACAAAGTTTGGACATTCTGGGTCTCTGGCCTTTGCTCCCAGCACGGACAGGAGTGCTCGTGGAAGCAGGAAGATACCGGGCTCACCAGGGGCTTGGCCCCAGGTGGTTGGAAACCCACTTCTGGAGGCAGGGTCCCACAGTGGGACACATTCTTCACTGGGCTCCGGCCTCTGGGACACTATGATCCAGTGCAGCACGCACATGGGTCTTGAACTTGGAGCTACATGGAGACTGAGGGCAGCATATCCCAGATCCTGAAAGACAGCTGCTGCAAGAGGATGGCGACTCTGAAATCTATGAGTGCACACGCCACAGAAGATGGAGATTTGTTTGTGTGGTCGCTTAAGCTCCAAAAAGGACAGATAAGGAACTGGGGACTTAATGTTATAGTTTTGGCTTATCTTTTGGGGAGCAAGGGAACTCCTTGGCCTCGTGAGGGAGAAGGGCTTAGGGCAGGAGTGTTCTCAGCCCCCTTGAAAGTTGGGACCCTGTTAATGAAGACCTGTTTCCTTCAACACAAATCTTTGGGTCATGTGTTAAGGGCGACAAGTGGCTGAACCCGATGCTGCACGGTTACAAAACCAAAGTAGACAGTTTGCTCTTGCCAAATTGATCTACAAAATGGCCATGAAAACTGCTTGTTTGTTTCATTTGTGGGTAGAACTGGCTATAATTTAAGTAATATTGGGTTGAGATGACACACATAGTCACCGTAATAATAGGGTCCAACCTGTGCGTGGCCAGTGCAGTCTAACTGTGACCACAGCACATGACACGAACGACACAAGGCACCTTTGCACTAGTCATGCACTTCGTTCTCTGTATTTGCGATTCTCTGACCTCTGAAGCCTTGACTACCTAGAGTCACTGCCTCTCCCAGGGCTCGCTGCTTCCTGGAGACAGCTAACTTTTCCTGGTGAGCAAACCCTTCATATGTTAACTAACCAATTCAAAGCCCCTGTCCCCAACCACTCCTCTCTTGGGGTCCAACAAAGCTCTCACTTCCCACACACTACCTGGTATCCCAGGGTAGATTCCAGACAGCTCAGATGGTCCCAGCCCCTGAAATTATTCAAACCAGCTGATCCCAAACCTGCTTTTCCTCACCTGTTCCTTGCAATTGACACCTCAATAAAGACTCTTGCCTGCCAAGAACTCCTCCTGCTTCTTCTGCCCCTGCCAGGGGGGTTGCTGCTTTCCTGGTGTCTCCCTGGCTGGTGTGCCTCCTGCTCTAGGGAACTGTAACAGGCTCTTTTTGAAGTGACACTTGTCTCCTAATCTGTTGGCATCACTGCCCTTGAACAATAATATAAGTGCAGTTCACTTTTTACATTAATGTCTCCAGTGATTAAAATCATGATATTCTTGCACTGATATAATCTTCTTCCCCAAAGTTCCCTAAAATATTGAGACACAGATCCAGAGATACCATTATCCAGAAGATAATTGTTGAAAGATTTTCAGACCACTTTTTGCTGAACTTCTGAATAAATTTGGTGCTGATGATGGTTCATTTTGTGTCATCTTGACTGGATCTGGGATGCCCAAATATTTTCAAAACAAATACATATAAAGTCATTACAGTACATAACACAATAAATAAAAATGTATTTAAAAATGGACTTTGGAATTCTGAAGCAACATTTTCCATCAACAATTTGAAGGTTCTATTAAAAAAGAGTGTAAAAAATACAAATACAAAATTAAGCATAGAAGTGAATATTTATTTAAAATGAAAGAAAGCCACAACACATTTCAAATATAAAAAACCGCCAAATTCTACAATCACCGAAATCTAGAAAACGATGTTTTCATTCAATGCCTGACTCATCTCTTTACAATCTTTTCTGCATTTCTAGAGTGCATGTGTTTAATTGGCCTCTTCGTGTGGCTATGATTGTGTAGTATTTTGATGGGGAATTCAAGAGTCGGAAAATTTTAGTTTTAATTAACAGTTAATAAGCTCACTAGTTAGTACACATAAAAAACTATTATTTCAGGAACTGAAAAGTACGCCCTCCCTGATAACAGGAGACCACAAGCAATTCAACCTTTGTGCTCCAGAGGGGATTACAAGCCATCAAGATGGTACCCAAGCCCTTGTGTTCCAGGGAGAGACAGCCCCCACCCAGAACAGAAGTAAAGAATCCCTGGCCAATGGACAAAAGGATGCTAGGGAAATTGCCATCTGCAGCTTTGATCTGACTAACCTCTTTCCTGAGTTCCAAAGCCCTTACCTACACTATTTTCCTCCTTATAGAGAAGGCTGGCTTGAAATGAGTGTAAGATGGTCTGTTAGGGTACGTCACTCACTATATTCTCAGATCGCTGGCCTCTGGATAAAGTGCCCAGAGAGATTCGATCCCTGTCTCTGCTTATTGAGTCTGGTGGTGAGAGGCAGCATGAATGCCAGCTCTTCCTGTTTCAATTTTGGTAGATCATGAACTGGTCACTCCGTCTTTATAATGGTTTATCAATGATTTTTTTCATTAGCGAGCATTTAGGAAGGTTTCACATTTACAACTCAATATTGGTAAGTGTTGTAGTTAATTTGGGAAAACATGTACTAATTTGCCTTTGTATATGAACAGTAAGAGGTTTCAGAGCATTTCAAGATTTTGTGCAGAGAATAATCTTAAATATTCTTTGAATTATCTACATCCATTAACCAGTTTGCCATCAATATCCTCATTGCAGAGATATATTATGCATTTTATGTTGTTTTCAACACTCAGCATTGAAAATTAACCTTTTCCATTGTGCTCATACGTGTAACACAGGAGCCCCAAGCCAAGGAGCTGCTTAAGTGTTTGTGATGTTCCCAAAAAAGCATCCAGAGTGCTAGCAGGCGTGGACATGCATTCATTACTCCCATTACAGGGGCGTGCACCAATAACGGCAGGAACGCAGTGCGAGGGCGGCCACACTTCTCCAGTCTGAGGCTCGTTGTAAAGGGTCCCAGACAAAGGAAGCACATGTCCTACACGTGACTCTAAACACATGACCTCAGTGTGTAAAGGCATCAAGAAGCAGTCATGGGGTCAAGAAGCAGTCACAGGACAAGAAGCCACCCCCAAAGCAGATAGATAAGGAGGGAGGTACAATCCATTTCCAAGACAGTACACATTCCTCTTGGCCCGGGGCCCCTGGAGGGCTCTGTCGCGGGTGGTGGGGACCCACATCAGTTTCCACCCACAGCATGATGCACTCTTCTCCATGAATTACAGCTGCAGAACAAGCAAAACCTGATTCATTATTTTTGTTCACAAAATTTATCTCTCCTTTCTAATGAGTTACTGCTTTTGGTATAATTAAGAAAGAAAATTTTGTTATCATTTGCTTCTTGATATCAAACCATTTATTTTATTTTCATCACTCATTTTCATCACCTTTATTTCATATTCCATTTTTACATCAGAATTTTGTCTTTGTTCCGTAATAAACAACATCAGGGACAACAAGATAAAGTACTTGAGACCAAGACTCTTAACATTTACATTTCTTACATTTAAAAGAATTGAAATGTTCCAGATTGCTCTCTAAATTGCAGTTAAAAATGTTATATTTCCAACATCTATGTAGTTGGGTTTCATAAATGCTTACGGCCACTTCAGAGCCGCTGGTCCCAGGGAAGCGCGGCAGGGAAAGGCCACCTGGGAAGGCAGTGGTGTCAGCCATGGGCAGCAGCTCAGCTTCCGGCTGTCAGTTTTACAAAAAGATGAGCATGGATGCGCTACTTTCATTTCTATGGTCTGGGAAAAAGAGGTCACAGATGTCATTCCCACTTTACTGTCTTAAAGGGTCACACAGACTATGTGCGGCACTTTAAAGTTAAAGGAAGTTAAAGCCTCTACCGAACTCCATATACAAAAGTTAAGTCAAAATGGATTACCAGCCTCAATATATAAGAGCTGAAATTATAAAACCTTAGAGGAAGACATAGTTGTGAATCTTAATGACCTTGAATTAGGAAATAAATACTTTGCTATAATCACAAAATCATGAGAAACAAACAAACAAGCAAAAAATAGATGATTTCGACCTGATCAAATAAAAACATTTTGTTAATGAAAGTATATTATAAGAAAGTGGAGAAAAGGCAACCTACAGAATAGGAGAAAGTATTTTCAAGTCATATCTGGTAAGCATTTAATATCCTGACTATGGAAATACTCCTGAAATGAAACACGCACACATACACACAGACACACACGCACACACACAACAGCTCAAATCAAAATGGACAAAGAACTTAACAGGTATTTCTCCAAAGGAGATAACACAAATGGCCAATAAGCACATGGAAAGATGATACACATCATTTGTCATTAGGGAAATAAATCAAAACCATGAGATACCATTTCACACCCACCTTAATGGCTATAGCATAAAAAATTAAAAAATTAACAAATGTTGGCAAGAATGTGGGGTATTTGGAAGTCTCATGCATCGCTGGTGTGAATGTAAAATGGTGCAGTCACGTGGAAAAGTCTGATGGTTCCTGCAAAAAGCTAAACATAGAATTATTATAAACTCTAACAACTGTACTCCTAAAAAATAAAAATCAGAATTCAAACAGATAGTTCTTCTCCAATTTTTATTGCAACATTATTCACAATAGCTAAAAGGTGGAAACAACCCAAGTGTCCTCAAGAATTGAATGGATAAGCAAAATGTGAATAGAATGTTATATTTTATCCACAATAGAATATTACTTGTCCATAAAAATAAATGTTTTGATACATAGATGACTAAGTCATAAGAACAAAAACAAAGTAGATACTAAAAAATAAACATTGTTTGATTCCATTTATATGGAATAGAAGTTGTCAATGCTGAGAGGTCATAGAAAAAGGGCTACAAAGTTTCTGTTGCAGAGAAGGAAACCTTGTGAAACTGTGGTGATGTTTTTATAGCATCCCCAAATTATATACTTCAAAATGATTAAAACCACTAATTTTGTTATATATATATTTACCACACTAAAAATACATTACTTAAAAAGTTGCTTATTAGCTATGTGTAAATATGTTAAGATGTACCAAGTATTTTCACGAACTGCAGAAATCCTGCATTGCTAATGTCATCCAGTTATACCTTGTAAGAGACCAGGTGATTTTGAGAACTTGCAGAAGTCCTGATTGTGCTAATTTCTACATCTGGGCTGAAACATATTGATATTCGGTCACAATGCTTTTTTGGTACATCAACAGAGCCTGAGTAACTGAAGAAAAGTGATGTAATGGCTTAGATCGCAGACTCAGAGAAATGGTAAAAATCCATATATTGTACAAATGCTTCAGGGGTTGCATCCAGCTTTATTAAATTATAGGTCTTGACACTCTCAGGGTCACGTTTATTTATTCTCATCCAACCCGCTGCTTTAAAGTTGGGGAACCAGAGAAAGGCTGGATGGAGCAAACGAAGTATGTCCTTACGATGCAATTGTGAGCACGTCTCTTGCTAAGGGAAATTCTGTGGTCACACTAAAAATGAATCTACACTGGGCTTTTGCTGAGGCAAGAAGATGAACCATGTGAGTTCAGTAGAAATAAGGCAGCAAATGTGGGTGAGTAGGAAGGGGTGGGTGGAGTGTTGAGGGACTGAAAGGGAGGTGACCCGGACTCGGAGATGAAAGCTGTCTCAAGTAACAGTTTCCAATGTCCCCAAGGGCATGTTAATGGACAGGCTGGACACACTGCAAGGCAGCTCCACAGGAGGACAAGCTGAAACATTTCCTGTTTTAGGGAGTTCCCGCATAGTGAGCACCAGGTTGACCTAAAATGACTGTGCATCTGACTGTGTGCCCTCCAGCTTCTGTGTCCTCAGGGCCTGGGGGAGCAGGCCCCTCAGCTTCTGGAGACGGCCACCTCCCCTTGGGAGAAGGGCCCTCACTGGAGCCCTGTTCCTTCCTGCTTCTTTTCCCAGGTGCACTTCCATGACAAACTACATAGAACTGAATGACATCTCAGACATGCCGCCAACTACCACTAACTGGGGAGAAGGTACTTGAGCTTGTATTGGTTCATCCCTGGAGCAGTGAAAATAACCTTATCCTAGTGCTGCCTTCTTGTGGTGTCATAAAAATAAGGGGTTTATTAATCTATGATGAAGTAATTTGAGTATTATTCTTTTTCCCTATTTCTTTTATAGCTAAGAAAGAGATTTCTCAATCTGTGAAGATGCCACTTCGTGCCAATTGACTATAAAACATTAAACAATTGTGAATGCTTATTTAAAACCAGGGGATGGATTCACATTTTGTGATGCTTACAGTGTATAACATTTTACTAACAAGGAATAAAAAATGGCAAACACTAAATTAGGAATACATGTTTATTTAAAATTAGAAAAAAAAAAACACGAACCTTAATTAGATGGCAGTTACAGCACACCCACAAAATCCGAAATGGTAGCATAACAAATTTTAACCGGCATCAGGTCCTTTCTTCTATTTTAAGTGTTACATTTTGTTGCCTCTCCATGTGGCAGTAATTTCATAATATTTTAAATATAGAGAACATATATTATTTTTAAAAGAGAGACTAGTGATCTTTTTTATCATGACGGTCTTTTAAGTTATTGATACTTCAGTAATATTTCATTTACATAACTCGTTATTCTTTGGACAAAAAGGGCCACATACTAAACCCGACAAGCTCATGGGAGGCCTGCATGGCGGCCTTACAAACTCAAAAGAGACTAAAAGTAATCGCACAGGATGGTCTGAAATTGAAGTTTTCTAACTAAAAGCAGTTTGTGGAGGGTTTCAAGTCCTAGGGCGGTATTTTTTCCCTAACAAAGATCAATCTTCACCCTCACTGAGCCTGTCTGTTATCTTTTTTCATCTAGGATAACATGCCTTTGAAACATCAAAGTAATTTCCTTTTATCTGGACCCCTCAAAGCATAGGCACTGCACCAGGACTGAGACCACAGATCTCCTCACTGTTAGGGTTAGTGTGCTAATTATTAACTGTTAACTACTCTGCACTGACCTGTGTAGAAGAAGTTTATGTCTATCGTTTTACTTTTTATCCAATCCCAGAGTTTTCCACCCCCACTTGGCTTCCTCCCGCCTCCCTAATCTATCACCTGTGGGCTTCATGTAACCCACTTATACCCCCTCTTTTGATCAAAAGGAATAAAATAAGGTGCAAGACTGCCATTTTCCGAAGCATTTTCTCAATCCGTTGAGATTTTGCTTCCATGCAATTGTCAGTTTGGCTCAAATAAACTCATAATAATTTTTACAGGTTTGAACTTTTCTTATGTTAACAATTCAATCCCTGTAATCTTTATGATTATTCCAAAAATTGGGACAAAATGGCACTCATACATTTTTGATACAGTGTAATCTTACATGGTAAGTTTCAGAATTTCAAGATTTCTTGCCTTGTATTTTTTATAACGAAATTAGCATACATTTCATTTTTACACGTGCTTTTAACACAAAAACTATTGTTATTTCTTTTGATTTAAAGAACTATCTTGAAGGAATTGCAATTTTGATTATTATTATACCTTTATTTATTTCCTTTTTTTACAATGTCTATTTCTTTGTGTAGATTTAGGTTTCTGATCCAGATCATTTTCCATCTGCTTGAAGAACTTCCTTTTAGTTTTTCATGAGAGTAGGTCTCTGTAAAAATTTGTCTGTAAAAGTCTCTTTCTTCCTCACTTTCAAGAATACTTTTCAATGGCTAAATAATTCTAGGTCAACAGACTATTTTTCATCACTTCAAAGCCTTGTCTTCTTGCTTGCATGACACCTGATGAAAAGTTTGCTGTAATATTTTTTTTTTTTTAATCATTCCTCTGTAGGTATTGTGTTTCCTTCATTTATTGCTTTTAGGATTTTTTTCCTTTGGATTTGATTTTCAGCAGTTTCAATATGATGAGCTAGTGTCTGGATTTCATTGAGTTATATACTCTGTTTGGTGTTCTCTGAGCTTCTTAGATTTGTGCCTTGGTGTCTGTCACTAATTTTGGAACATACGCAGAGTAATATTGTAGTTTATGTTAAGAAACATATGTTTGGCCTCTCTGGTTCAGGTCCTGACACTGAGCATCTAAAACCCTTGGAATTTCCTAAGTGTTAAAAGCTAGAAAGGTGTCTTTTGTTGTGTTAATAAGGCGGCTTTTGGAAAGCCCCTACATCTCCAAGGACGGGGGTGGGGAGAAATTCACCAGAGAAACCAGCTTTGTGATTAGAGGGTAAAGTAGCATAGGGAATATAATCAATAACATTGTAATAACTGCATAAGGGGTCAGGTGGGTACTGGAAATATGTAGGGGAACACTTTATAAAGTATATAATTGTCTAACTAGTAGGCTATACGCCTGAAGCTAATACAAAATAATATTGAATGTCAAATGTAATTAAAAAATAACAACATTAAAATTAAAGAAAAACAAAGGATCAAAACTTTCAGCACCATTCAGATCTCCAGGGAGGAGAGGGGGATGCAGATATAATCACTAGTGACCAATGATTAATCAGTCATGCCTATGTAATGGGGTCTCCATAAATCCCCAGAAGAATGGGGTTTGGAGAGCTTCTGGGCTGTTGAACACGTGCAGATTTGGAGGGCGGCGTGCTCAGCATGGAAGCTCTGCACCCCTTCTAAACACCTTTTCCTCTGCACCCCTTCCATCTGGCTGTTGTTGGGTTGTAACCTTTTAATGATAATAATTGGGTAATCTAGTAAGAAACGTGCTTCTCGGTTCTGTGAGGCACGCTAGAAAACCAATCAAACCCAAGGAGAAGGTCTTTTTAACCTCCTGGCTATAGCCCTTGGTCAGTTGCACAGGTGCTAAAATGAGAACCAGGACTAGCGACTGGCCTCCAAAGTCAGGTCCGGGGTCAGCCCTGTAGGACTGAGCCCTTCACTCGTGGGATCTGCTGCGACCTCCCTCTCCACAGACAGTGTCAGAACTGAGTTAATTGCTTGCTGGTGTAGAAAAAACGCACACATTATAATTGGTGTCAGAATCCCACTCAGCCATTGTTTTCTTAATAATTTCTTCTGCCCTTTTCTCTATTTTTTTCTAAGATTCCAATTACAGAAATGTTCGACCTTTTGGTGTTGTTTCATAGCTTTTGGGTGGTCTGGGTTTTTTTCGTGTTCTTCCTTTTCACATTTCAGTGTGGGTAATTTATAGGAACTTACCTTCAAGCCCAGTGCTTTCCTGTTTTTGTTTTAAATCATCTGATGAGCTTGTCAACTGCATTACTCATCTCTATTATGGTGCCTTTTATTTCTACCACTTTGATTTTAATTATTTCTTGTAGTTTTCATCTCTGCTGAAATTACCAAACCAATTCTATGTTTTCTATTAGAGCATTTAATATAATACACTAGTCATAGTGATTTTATTTCCCTGTCAGGTAATTCCAGCATCTGCATCATATCCGAGTCTGAATCTGATAACTGCTTTGTCTCTTCATATTGTATTTCCCTTCTTGTTTTTCTGTGCGCCTCATCATTTTTTGTTGGAAGCCAGACTTGTTATTGTGGATGAAAAAAAGGGGCCCTATACTAAACATGACAAGCTCAGGACACAGAAATCTGATCAGACCACTGGGGAGGAGAAGGGAGGGGCCATAGGGGGAGGCTGCCCCAGGCAATGGTAAACAAGCCTGTGGCAGATCTCCCCAGCCTCAGGCCGAGACATGGGTGTGTGTGTGTGTGTGTGCAAATCCCTCCATCTAGGATGGGATTGGCCGAGAAGCTGTATGCCTCCAGTGTGCATGGAACTATGGGCCAGAAGATTTAAACAGAAGGAAGGCAGACCCTGGACTCTCTCTTCCTCTTCCTCTGGGATGCCTGAATGATCGTGCTGCAGCTGCCTGTGTTCCCCAAAGGTTGGTATTTTATCTGGAAGAAGGAACTCCAGTTTAGGATTGGTCTGGCCTGGCAGAGGTGTTACTGAACAGCAAGCGGGCTCCTGCTGCCCATCGCCACCCTCTAGGCAAATACCAGAGACAGAAGTTTGGTAAAAAAAGAAAAGGAATCTTTATTCAAAAGCTACACAATTTAGGAATACCTTTCCACAATCATTAGTCACTTACACCTATCAACTAAGTCTAAAATCTCTTAACTCTTGAGTTACAGCTTTAATCACTTCAGCCTATCAGTTAAGGCTGTTATTCTAAAATTGTGTAGCTTCTGAATAAAGACTCCTTTTCTTTTTCCCCAAACCTCTGCCTCTACAATTTTGCCTAGAGAACGGCAGCAGGCAGAAGGAACTTCCTTGATGTTCGGTAACACTCAGGGGAGGCCTACATGGCGGCCTTACAAATTCAGAGACTGAAAGTAACCACATAGAATGGTTTGAAATTAAAACTTCTTAACTAAAAGTGAGTCATGGTATGGTGGGTAGTCAAGTCCTAGGCCAATATCCTCCCTGACAAAAGCTAATCTTTACCTTAACTGAGCCTATCCATTGTCTTTTTGCATCTACAATAGCACACATTTGGAATGACCGAGTAACCCCCCCTTTCCAGACCCCTCACCAGAGCAGGGACCACAAAACCATTTATTGTTATTATCATGTTAATTTTAAAAAAATATATTTTATTTATTTATTTATTTTTAGAGAGAGAGGAAGGGAGAAAGAGAGGGAGAGAAATATCAGTGTTGGTTGCCTCTCACATGTCCAAGCTTGGGACCTAGCCCATAACCCAGACATGTGTCCTGACTGGCAATCGAACCGGGAATCCTTTAGTTTTCAGGCCAGGGCTATCATGTTAATTTTTAACTGCTAACTGTCCTATACTCACAAATGTAAAGGAATCATGTGTCTATTTGTTTTACTTTTTACCTAATACCAGAGGATTCTTTGCTTTGCTTTCTCCCAACTCCCTAATCTATAACCAATGAAGTTCATGTAACCTTCCTTAGGCCTTGTCTTTTGATTGTAATGTATAAAATAAGGTGCCAAACTGCCATTCTCTGGAGCATTTTCTCAATCCATTGAGATTTTGCTTCCTGGCAATTTTTGTCAAATAAACTCACAAAAAATTTCTACAAGTTGACATGTTTCTCTTGTTGACATTATCAGCCCAGTAAATACTTAGATAAATATTTTTTATGATTAAAATGAGCATGCTTTATTCCCTGCTGGATCTTTATGTGGGGGCTAATGATTATTTGTCAAACAAGTAAACATAACCATTTTGAGTTGTGTGGGTTCTTCCTTACTTTCTAAGTTTTCCATGTGTTCTCTCAGTCTGAAAACATATCTGAGATAAATGATGTCTGTCTTGTAGACTAGGGGTTAGGGGTGGAAGAATGATAGGAGTCATTATTCGGAGGTTACACGGTTTCTGTCTGGCATGGTAAATTATGGAGATGGGTGGCAGTGATAGTTGTACAACTTGTGACTATCCTTAATTCCACTGAATTGTAACTTAAAAATGGGTAAAATGACTAACTTTAGTTTATAAATACTTTACACAGCAAAGTCATGATTCAAGTGTGTGTGTGTGTGTGTATATATATATATATATAGCATCAGTTTTGTTCCTCTTGTATTATGCTTGATTCTCTGTTAAATTTATGTGTAACACATTAAACGATGTAATTTGTCTTTTATACAGTGGAGAGGAGTGAGACCATTACTTACAATAGCAGGCCCCCGTGAATGATAATATTTTACTGAGTAAACTGAGAGTTAGGGCTCCCTTTGTCCACACTCTGCTGCCTCCATAAACGAGGGGCTTCACAACCTGCTGCTTCGGTGCTCTGTTTCAGAGTGTTCTGATTCTCATAATTGTCTTTATTGCATCATTTATAACTTTAAGTGTCTGGTTTTGCCTTATCTTGCATAATTCATTTTTTGTATTCATGATTTTTACCATCAGAGATTTTATTTTCTACTGTGATATAATAATTTTTGACACAAAGTTTTGCCAGTTTTCTTCATTTTACTTTGTTTTTTGCTTCGATTTGCTGCTAATTTTGACTATTGTGATGGATTAATAACTCTGAAAATATAGAAAAGTAGCTTGAAAATAAATATAACCAACAGTAATATAAATATCCAAATTGTCATTATTGTTATTTTATATTGAGCTATGTAATTGTGTAATCAAGTTGTTCTTATGCTGCAAACATAACCTTTTAGTAAATGTGATTGGATAAATAGATATAGGGTTATTATAGAAATAGATTTTTTCCTGGTTCCTGAAGGTTTGTTTTTCTTCCAGCTCTATTGAGTTATAAGTAACAAATAAAATTGGAATGTATTGGAAGTATAGAGCCTGAATATATATATATATATATATATATATATATATATATATATATATATATAGTATATATGTGTGTGTGTGTGTGTGTGTGTGTGTATATATATATATATATATATATATATATATATATGATTAACATACCCTTTAGCTCACATAGTTATTGCGGGGGGACAGTGGTAAAAACTCTTAGTATCTATAGACATTTCTTTTTCAGACTCCTTTGCTGCATCGATCCATGTTGCATCCCATTTCATCAGAACCAGCAAACTTTGTCTTCAAGATGTAATTTGGTACGTTGGCCTGCATAAATCATATGACTTCTATAGACATACTCTCTGATTGCAGTATTACTGGGAGATTTGCATCCTACAAAGATTAACAATTCTGGTAAAGTCTATTTTTTATTATCCCCATGAAAAAATAATTTAAAAGATGATGCATTTATAATTATGTGCGTTGTAGCAGAGTTGACTCCTGAGAATTTTTCACAGCGTATAGGCACTTCCGGTCTTGTTTCTCTCCTCGGCAAACTACGGGCGGCGATTGTCTCCGCACGTTTTGAGGTCACTGCGGACTTGTGGCCCATCCCCTTGACATCGCGCCCAGATGAGTCCGCACCGCAGCGGCAGCAGGGGCCTCGCATTGGCTCGAGTAGCACTAACATGAAGACACACAAAATGGACTGCAAGCCACAGATAAACACCACGTCTCACCCACGTGGGATGTATCCCCGACACGGCTTCCCCTTCTCTGGATCCCAGGCTGTTCCGATGCTTCAGCACGTCATTCACGAGAGGAAGGTCGCTGGAGAAAGACGGTTGAGTGCAGAGAGTTGTCAACAAATTGCAGTTGACAAGCGTGTCACTTTTGTAACTTTTGCACAAAAGGTAACCTTGTGGACGTGTAGAGTCCCCCACAGCTTTGACTGGGGACCAGGCAAGTGAGACTCTGAATCTTGTTTCATTTGATCGTGGTAAGAGCACTTTTGTTAAGAACAGTCACATAGAAACATTCATTTATCTGCTTATTAATAAGTCTGCTGTGGCTAATACTAAATTCAGAGCACCATCGTGGGGATGGATGGAGCTCTCCTTGGAGTAAGACCAGCCATCACCTCAGATTTCTTGGGCTCTCCCGGCAGGTGCGGCTCCTCACACCTGCTGTCGCTGCCCCCGCCCCTGCCCCTCCCTCCGCGCCCTGCGTCCTGTCCCCGGGCGCCCCCCGGCCAGGCGGCCTTGCCCTTCGGCTCAGCTTTAGGCTTTGCATCTGCCGGCCACGTCGCGGGCACTTGCGCAGGCCAGAGGCGCTGGGCAACCTGCCGCGTAGATGAAGGGCGGGTGGTGCAGGCAGGAATCCGGAACAGCCCGGAAGTCTGGGGCAGCCTCGGAGCCGGTGAGCTGGGCCGGGCCGGGCCGGAGAGGCTGCCTTGCGGGCGTCCCGGTGCGGGTCTCACGCGGGGGCTGTGGTCAGTGTGCGGGCGCCAGGGCCGCTGTCGGCGTCCGCCCGTCACGGCTGTGGCTGATGCAGGCGCGCCTCCAGGAGGTAGATTTTCTCGCCCCTGAAGGGCAGTAACCAGTCATTGTATGTCTATTCCGAGGGACGACAGTAATTTCTGTTTTTGATTCATTGCTTTAAGGAGTTTGCCAATCTTGCATGTATGTATACATATAGATACATTAATAATATATCATAATGTGTCATTATTATTAACGTAATATCATATAATATATGCCTTTTAACTTGTAAAATCATGAAAATAAGCTCTTAATTTTAAAATTTTAAGATAAGGGTTTAGCATTCATTCTTAACTATCTTAATTTATTATTAAACATTATTTTATTTTTTATACTATAACTTTACTGGCATGGTGCAAGCTGTATATACCAACTTAAATGCTTCAATATCTTTTAAAAGTGTTCACAGAATGTGTGACTCATACTTTATTTACAGCAAAGTAATGTAGTAACTCCATGCTTCAGGACAATCTTAAATACACCATGGTGCTTATTCAAACAAAGAGAATATTTGATCATTTTTTCTTCTTTATACTTTGACTATTTTGAAAACAAGGAAGACCTCCCCCAAGTTTAGCTTTTTCTGACTAGCCGTACTAAGGTGGGAAGCACAGGCGTCTAACACTGGAGTGGGGGAGCTTCCAGTCCTCTGCTTATGAAACCTGGGAGCTGAACTACGTTGCGAAGGCAACGACATTCTGGTCGAGCTGCGCGTGGACCTGCGGGGACATGAACACCGACAAGGAGTGCAGGTGTCGCACTCCCTTTTTCAGAGCGGTGGGTAAGGTACCCTGGGTTCCAATCGGCTAGCGGTGGCACCAACACTCGGGGTCCCCAGCCCCCACCCTCTCCTCTGCTACTCCCCCCAGTGCCGCGAGCTGAGAGGACCTGGAGCCTTCCCCGGGAGGAAATTTCACAGTCCAGGGAAAAACACGCACTGCAACCTGTTATAATGCAGTCTGTTATTATGAAGATCCTAGCTAAAATCACACAGAGATGTGTTTCTACACGTGCCTTTAACTCCTACGTCCAACACGAGTTGCACATAAGGATTCTATCATATCTGATCTCACGTCACTGAATGCTTGCTTCTTTGGTTACTAACCTATCAGATATTTTTTAAAACTTTAAGACTATTTTTTGGAGCATTTTTAGGTTTACAACAAAATTGAAAGGGAGGTGCAGAGATTTGCCGTGTACCCCTCGCCCCCGCACATGCGTCACCTCCCCCAACACCGCTCACCAGCGGTTGTACACTTATTACAAGAGTGAGGGGCCACTGACACAGCATCCCCTCACCCAAGTCCAGTTAGCAGTCACTCATGTTGGGCAGTGTTTGGACACCGTGTATGGCATGTATCTGTCATCACTGTCCTAAAATTAATCTTTTTTTTGGTCTCCGTAATTTTGCCTTTTCTAGAATGTCAGATAGTTGAAATTTTTAATCTCGTCTTTAAAGACGAGCATACTTCATTCTTCACACTGTTCTTTGTCTCTCTTCCTCCACTATTTTCACTCAAATAAATATTCCAAGTCCTTTGTTCACTGATGTTTTCTTTCCAGAACTATCTAAATGTGCATTTCATTCAAGTGAGTCATAAAAATTTTAAAGTTTGGGTGAAGATGCCCTGGCCGGGTGGCTCAGTTGGTTGGAGCATCATCTTATACACCAAAAGGTTGTGGGTTCAATCCCTGGTCAACGCGTGTGTGGGAGGCAAATGATCGATGTTTCTCTCACATCAAATGTTTCTCTTTTTTTCTCTCCTGTCCTCTCTCTCTAAAATAAATGAAAACATACCCTTGGGTGAAGATTAAAAAATAAACAAATGAAGTTTGGGTGCCTTTGGGTTGCTGTGTGCATGTCCTCTCACATGTCCCACGACCCCTCACTATCCACAGTGAGAGGGGCATCAGGCTTCACTGATAGGTCCTCTGATGGTCAGTTTCTTGGCTCAGAGAATGGGATCTACTTAGAAATTCTTGAAGTGCTTCTCAAAAATGAAAGCTGAAATCCACCTACAACTCTAACAGGTCTATGAATATGCATACTTGTTATTCATAGACATTTTAAACATTATCTCTAAAAATCAAGACATTATATGACTTCCACTATACATTTGAACATGAGGGCCCGGTTTTAATAAATCTGCACACACTTGCTGTTGTTTACATCTGAGCCATGCGGCAGAAATGCAGTTATCAATTTATCACATTTCCTGAAATTTTAAGACCAGATCATTCGAAAATAGCTACAAGTTTCTGGGTTGGGAAAAACAGATGAAGAAACAAAGTGCAGGCAAGAAGTACTGACTGACTTTCTGCTTTATGTTAAAACTATTTTTAGTGATGATTCATATGTTACTTGAAGGCGATGTTTTGGGGTCTGTCTCCTGATGCATAGTGAGTCCTTGGATGAAAATTATAGCAGAAAAAAAAAGAAAAAGAAAGAAATTGCTTATTACCATGATTGTTAAACCCTTACTGATTTGCGTTTTGGGTGGAGGAATTGAGGAAGAAGGCCAAAAAGAAATAATGAAAAGCGAACTGAGTGGAATTCAGGTCACATCATCATAAATATGTAACGACAGAATAGCAAATCATTGCTGTATGTATAATCACTGCATGTGTTTATGTTGATGCAGTCGTTTTGATCTGAATCTATGCTTAGATGAGTGTGCATATTTTCACCCACGGCTCGTTGATGACATGTCCCAGTCAGTCTATAAAGTGCTGCTTCTGTGGTCACCTCCAGGCAGATAGAGACCTCTGTGGGGCACTGAGGTATAGCAGCACATGCAGCCAGTTGCTAAATATATCTTTTAACATTTTTATCATATTCTGAACCAAACCTAGGAATTTAGGACAGCTGAACAAATGTTCAAGGCTCTCCTCTCTCCAGCTGTCAACATTATCAAAGACATTGAATTACTATAATTATTCATTCTCACTATATATATTGCAATGAGCAGTTAGTTAATTCTGCTCATTGACCCTAGATAAAGTTCCATAAGCTAATAGCATGCTGGATATAATAGCACTGTTATAAAATAAGTCTTCCAGAAATAGATATAGTTATCAGTGTGTTCTCTTCTTAAATACTAAAAAACATTTTAAGATTTTCTCTGAGTCAGTTTTTTTAGGAGATTTTTGCTATGATGGTTAGGTCTTTTTCCAAAATGGCTCATAGAACTTGAGACATCTTTATGCATTTTTAAGAGGTATTACTGGGGAAAAACAAGGTAGCCAGTCTTATTATCATATAATAAACAGATGGGATAGCACAATCTCAAGGTCACCAGACAATGTAATAATATTAATGTTTGTTTCCCCACTTAGAACTTTTGTCTTTTATCATGTTTTTTTTTAGAGTAGCAGAATGCCACTAATATGGTTAATATATCTACTGTTTCATATTTATATTATAAGAAAAGTTTCAAATTTAAAAATAAAAAATACCCTGGCTGGATAGCTCAGTTGGTTAGAGCATCATCTTGAAATATCAAGGTTATGGATCCAGTCCCTGTCAGAGCACATACGAGTATCAAACCATGAACGCATAAACAAGTGGAATGATAAATTGATGTTTCTCTCTCTCTCAAAAAAAATTAATAATAAATAAAAATAAGTATAATTTTTGACTGAAGATAAAAAGTGGCCCCTTCATTTTCACAGAACATAAAAATAGACATATAGATCAATGGAACAAAACAGAGAGCCCAGAAATAAACCCACCCTTTTATGGTCAATTAATATTTGACAGAGGAAGCAAGCACATACAGTGGGCTAAAGACAGTTTATTCAATAAATGGTGTTGGGAAAATTGGACAGATACATACAGAAAAATGAAAATAGACCATCTCCTGACACCACACACAAGAATAAATTCAAAATGGGTTAAAGACTTAAATGTTAGACCCAAAGCCATAAAAATCCTAGAAGAAAACATAGGCAGTAAAATCTCAGACATTGCTCATAGCAATATTTTTTCTGATATGTCTCCTTAGGCAAGGGAAACAAAAGAAAAAAATAAACAAATGAGACTACTTCATTTTCACAGAAAATACTCACAACTAACATGTAATTCTATCTCAATTCCTCTCACATTTGAATAATTGTTAAAGAACAATAAAATAAACATTTTCCTTGAGAGCCATTGACAATTTTCACTCAGTTAAATATAATAACTATATACAAGATCCGCTCAATCAATAGTTTGCACTTGAAGAGAAATACGTAGCTATAAGTTTACCTCTATGTGGCCTTTGAGAGTTTCACAACATGAAACAATTTCACATATCTTTTATCTTTATAACTGCACTCTGTCTGTTGACAGACATTAAAACTTCCACAGAGAAGGACCCTGAGATGTGTAGTGGATTACCTAAGGTGCCATGGGAGCTCAGTGGCATGGGGAGGGTTTATAAGATTTAGTTTTTTGTTTATTTAACCTGATAAAACAGTTTTGTAGAAATTCATTGGCAAATGCGATGTTCTATACAATTTTGTCTTTCCATCCTTTTCTCTCCCTCCATTTATAGGTAGTATCTATGGACTCCATCGTTAAAGCTATATAGGGCCTTTTTTTTTCCTTAAAGAAACTTTTTCAACTGACTTATATAAGCACTCATACAAAGTGGAGAAGTAACAGAAGCTAAACCAATTGCTTTTCAAGTGCACATCAGCTAACAATTCTTTAGTAAATAATAACTTGCCCTGGCTGGTGTGGCTCAGTGGATTGAGTGCAGGCTTGCCAACCAAAAGGTCGCCAGTTTGATTCCTAGTCAGGGCATGTGCCTGGATTGTGAGTCAGGTCCCCAGTAGGGGGTGTGTGAGAGGCAACCAATCAACGTGTCTCATGCACATTGATGTTTCTCTCCCTTTCTCCCTCCTTTTCCCTCTCTCTAAAAATAAATAAAATCTAAAAACTAAAAACAAAAAACCCCACAAAAACTAGCTTGAGGATGTTGGCTGAGGTTAGCAGGCCAGATGGGAAACTAGGGTAACAAGTTTGGGGACCTTAATCTGTCATTTTTGCAAGGCTTAGAAAGGCACAAGGCGCCTCAGATTGATTAAGATCCAGACACTCCGATCAAGCCTGATTAGATGTTACGCTGATTGCAAATGGCTGCACATGGAAAATTAGAGATGTGTGCTTGGGAAGAGAAGGTCTGGGGAATGAAAATACAGTTTTACTGAAGGAAAGGAGAGTAGTTTTGTCCGAGAGTAAAATGATTGTTCCAGAATAAGAAAGAAACAAGAGAGGACCACAGCAGATTGGTGGAAATTGCGGAGGCTCTGTGTGTATGTGACTCAATGTAGCAAAATGGCAACTCCGGAGACATCTGCTCCGGAAGCAGTGGGACAGGAGGCAGGAGCCACATCTGCTGGGACTTGTAGAGCACAGTAAGAAGGCGGGACTTATTATAAGTGCAGTTATACTCCATTAAGTGTTTTAAGCAAGGGTACCTAAGTCCCACACCTGTTTGATAATCCCTCCAGTGGCTACATGTAAAATAATTTGAAGGAGGCAAGTTAGCACGTGATTACACTCTAGAGCAGCGATTCCTTAGGGATTTTCTGAAAAATCCAAAGGTCTCGAATAGAGTTCAAGAGTCCGCATCTCTAGTAAGTTTCCGCTGATCCCACTAGTGGTGTTCTGTGGACCACGTCTTGCAGAGTAAAGTGGTGGCAGTGGCAATAGAACAAATTTCTCAGAAACCCTACTTTTCCTCTCTGTTGAGATAAAAGCAGATGCTTTTTTTCTAAAATACCTTTACAGTCAACTCTGAATGATTTAATTTTTCCATGCTTTTGTTTAAGAGATTCTGTACATGATACCAAAAAAGGAAGCAAGATAAATTTCCTCTCTCAAAGGAAATACTTTCTTTTTCTTCTTTTTTTGTAGGATAGCAAAGAGTGCACAGTGGTTTGTCTCATTTTGTTCTCACTTAATTAAAATTTTGGAATTAGAATGTAGATTTTCTTTGTAAATCTTTTTATGCTATATAAAAATGTTCACCTAATAGTCTGTCAAGATGGGGATTCTTCCTTAGGCATTTTAAACAACTAAATTTAAAATCTCTATCGCTGATATGTGGCTGTATAAATTAACATCCCATCTACATGACTGATTTCCCATTATGAAAAAGTAATAGTGTTTCCTTAAAACACATGACTTTAGTAGTAGTATTAAATGCATATTATGCAATTGTAAAATATTTGAAGAATGCCATTAGAACAAGTCCTGTGTTTAATTTAAATGTTTTGAGCATCAAATGTGTAACCATATTAATAAGCAACAGTGTATGCAGTGACTAAGTGGGTCAGTGTGCGGATAAAATGCATATATGTATATGTATGTATTTATATACACACATCATTTAGAACAGAATTGTTGTCATGGTAATTCCATATAATTATTTGCTGTGTTCATTACGCTAACAGTTCGAGTCTATAGTCATAATTATGATATGTCTAACTTTTATTTTTTAATATTTGTTATAAATAAAAACCACACTACAGGAAAATATTTACTACAGCTTAAAAATAGTACTTTAATGATTATTATTTAATGCTTATTTTGGCAGCTTAACAGTATATTTTTTTCAAAGGAGTCCAAGACAGTTGCAAACACTGATTTGTTTATTCACTATCAATAAAATAGAAAGTTATCTGCAACAGTTATTCAGAAAGTTTGATAATAAGTACATTTTACATTTTTCTACATAATTTTACTTTCTATTGTGGAATCTGAAAATAGTGATGAAAATCGCTCTGGTACTCGGGTATTCACCTTAATGCATCAAAGAGGAGTTGCATTTTTAAAGGTTCTAGGAGAGAGATGGGAAGTGCCTACCCCATGGGTCCCCCAAAGAATCATTTGAAAGTGACTGTTTCATCTTCCCATGCTGTCTGAAGCTTCCCCAGTGACACATTCGGTTAATTTTCCTTGTAACACGAAATAAGATGAGCGGAACAGCAGGAAGAGGAGCGAGGGGAGGACCTGTAGTGAGAGGCCACGGAGTGGGCGGGCTGCGTGGTCAGGTGCCTGGGCTGCTTCCAGCCACTCAGGCTGTGGGAAGCCGGTGCGGGGAGGGCAGGCGACACAGGGAGGGGATCAGTGGCATGAAAACATCAGTTTCTCTCACAACTTAGTTTTGGGTAAGACTGCTCTTACATACTCATTCCTCATTTTCACATGTAGTGGTCCTTTGCTTTCCGCATGGAGAGGTGACCACCAGGTCTCCACAGGGCCAGGAGGTGACAAGTGTCCCACCTGCCCACAGGTGCCCAAGGGCGTAGAGTGCTGGGTGGGGAGGGCATGTGCTTGGCTTGAGCAAGTAAGCAAGTACATATATCACATGTCAATATATTGAAAAAAATAATGGAAGTCAAGCTTACCACTATTGGAGAAGGTTTTTACTAACAAGGGCAAAAAGAATCATGATGTGATGGGCTAAAATTTGAAGTATTATTATAAACTCAGGGTTAAAATATATCTAAATCTATAGCTGTATCTCTATATCATCTACATCTGAGTCTTTAAAGCTATAGAGATGTGTGCGTGTGCATGCATGTATGTATACATGTAATTTCTGGCTCTGCCCACTGAGGAGGCCCAGAGCACTGGCACGTCAGTAGCAATGAGCACAGCAAGCATCGGTTTTTGGTTTCTGAATGAAACTCTACACTGAAGGGACCGAGACTCTTTGGAGAAACTATTGATTCCAGGGTAGGACATGGGAAGTCTAAGTTCTCTTGAAAAATCTTACTGTGCCCTGAAGTAAGGAAGTTCTCAAGGAATGACAAGAACATGCTACGATGCTATTCTAGAGACTCTCACCGGCCCAACTTATGACAACTGGAGCCTCAAAATAGATGATGGTAGTGATAGGGTATAACCCACTGGATAAAAGTTGGAATCTCTAAGTCTGCACTGCTAGAACTAAGGGAACAAATCAGTAGATAACTGGGGGAAGGAAAAGCTTTTCCTTACAGTAGAATGCTAATAATAAATGGTAGAGGGACTGATGAAAAAGAAAGACACCACGGGCTTTATCGTTGCAGCAACTGATTCAGGAGGGAGAGGCTGAGCTGATGGTGGGGGTTTGATGGGGAAAAGGATATTGACAGAGTTTCTGGCTATCTCCCAGTACACTCAATCTATCAGCGACACAAGGTGGGGGAGGAAGTGACGATGTGGAGAAACCTGGTTAAAAGAACATGACCGTGTGGTGGAGGTCAACCGCCCAATGGGGAGAAGCACAGGGTAAAGTACATGATCACTGTGGTTTCCCTGCCAAAAAAAATGGGCTTTTAACTTCGTAATGAGGAGGCCTCGGGCGGACCCAGATTCAGGGTCATCTGACAATATATAAACTGTGAGGCTTCGTTACCTAGACAGGTGAGGGAGCCTCCTGGTTAGGAGAAAACTGAAGGGGCGTGGCAACTAGATACAGCGTGTGCTCCGGAATGGAACTCTGGGCCAGAAAAAAAAAAGGTTTTGCTGGAATAGCTGGTGACATTGAAATGGCATCTATGGATTGGGAAATCATGTCACATCAATGAGGATTCCTAACTGGGAGAGTTAGATGATGAGGCTACTGGGATGTCAGGACTGTAACTTGCTCATATGGTTCAGGAAGAGGCGGGTCATATGGTTAGACAGATGCATGTGGCATGTGTGAAAGGGAGAAGAGTTAACAGTGGAGGAAGTCTTCACGATCTATTTGAAAATATTTAAAATGCGGTGGTATCGACTAAGATCTGTAGGCTCAATCACGACTTGAGTACTTAACGTGAGATCAGTGGTCATTACTGCCTATCAGCACAATGGGGGTTTTTGGTTAGCGTTTGCATCACGCCCTGGCACGCCATCCCTTGCTTCTGACTTGGCTTCTAAATTGAGCCCACTTCTTCTTAACACTGTGGCTATTATCTCTCAGAGCTGTGATCCACCAGCCTCTAGCATTTCCCAGTGACACACAGTCAGACCAGAGCGAGTGAAGATTTGTCCGCTCACTGGCTCACTGCTGGGGTCGCTGCACTGCAGCCCTGGGAGAATCGCGGGGCTGGGAGACAGGTGGATGGAGAAGGCACCTCGTGAGATGGTGGAATCCAGTCCCTTCATTTTATACCTGAGCCAACCGGGCCTCAGGGAGCTCCAGCAATTGTCCTCACATCACCCTTGTGATGAACGGTAAGATCATAAACACCCTGGTCTCTGAACCCCCAGGCCAGTGCCCCCCAGCAGCCGCTGTGGGGAAATCCTCAGCACTTCAGAGCCTCATGAGCGTAGCCATCTGTGAGACTTGAACGCCGGCACACGGTGGTGCACACTAGTCCTCACTTTGCTGAATTGACTGTCTGGGCAGCGCGAGCCTCCAGCGCTGGAGCCAGGGCCTGGTGTGCCCCCTGCCTCGTGGTTCCTGGGCCGCGCAGGCACGTTCCAGCCTGAGGGCCTGGCTCAGCTCAGGTGCTGTAACAAGGTGCCCTAGACTGGGGGCTTCAACCACAACATTTGCCCCACAGTCCTGGAGGCTGGATCTCTGCGATCGGGTGCCAGCAAGGCTGAGCTGGGGTGAGGACCCTCTTCCTGGCTTGCGGTTGTCCACCTCCTCACTGTGGAGAGAGAGAGAGCTCTAGTCTCTCTCTTATAAGAATATTGATCCCATCATGAGGGCTCTGCTCTCACGGCCTCACCTAAACCTGATTACCTTTCAAAGGCCCGACCTTCAGATACCATCAGGTTGGCATTAGGGCTTCACCACATGGGTCTGTGGGGGAAAACAACATTCAGGCCACAGCAGGGCCTTTCTCCAGCCGCCCCCTCTGCCCCCCCCCCCCCCCCCCCCCCGTTGAATGTCCTTCAGTAGTGCAGTCTCTCTCCTGCACAGCACTTTCACCCTGTCAGGTGACTACACTGGCCACCGCCCACTTCCACTACCTGTGATCCCCTTACCTGGCTCCACTTCTTTCATCATCGCAGTCCCTGGTGTATTCCATTTATTATTCGTTGTCAGTTTCCCCATCATAATTAAGTCTCACGATGGAAGCAGCTTGTTTTGCTGACTCACAGCCCAAGTGCCCAGGGCAGCATCTAGCGCATGACATGGGCACAATAAATATTGAGTGCATCCATCAGAATAAGTCCACGTCTATCTCCATGTCAAAATGAATCAGTGGAAAAGGAATAGCACTACTTTGAGGGGTTCAGACAAGTCATTTGCAGAGTGTATGTCCCACCCCATTAGTATCAGCATTTCCTGGGAACTGGTTAGAAATGTTCATTCTTGGGCCGCACCCCAGACCTACTGAGTGAGAACCCCTGGTTTGGGGCCCAACAACTGGTGTTTGAACAGGCTGCCTGGTGGGTTCTGAGGCAGAACACTGGTTTGCCATGGACTTGACCCCTCTGAGCAGCCAGAGGCTGGTGGGGGCGACAGTGCTGTGCACCGTATGGCTTCCTATGTTGTTCCGTTTGCAGCCGGTAATGGCGCCTTGGTGAAGTCAGACAGCTGTGCTCTATAAAAACACAACGCAACTCTGAGGAGCATCTTCGGGCTTGTGGCTGGGAGAAACCTGCTGCTGCCACTGTAGGGGAGGGACCGGTCCCTCTGCTCCATACCCCTTGTCACACACTGAAACACTGACCCCTGTCCCTACCCTGCTCAGAGAGAAGGGCCACTGAGGCCCCCACTTAATCACTTCCTATGGCTGTGTCATTTCCTCACTTGTTAAGTGAAAGGGTAGGAGTAAGTGATTTTTCAAGTTTCTTTGCAATACTCACATCTGTAGCTCTCTAACGTTTGCAGACAACCTGGAGGAGGTTTGCATAAAAACACCGCCTATTTTACTTGATTCCACATTTTGTTCAGTGGCAGGAGGACACAACCCAGGCCCCTTTTCAGAATGAAAGTTTTATCAGAGTTTGCTTAAACATGTTTTCTAATACATCTATTTCTTGAGATTCCTGACTTGTCTGTCATTTTGCTACTTTAAGAAACTAGACATAGAAGACTCGGTCCCTGTCCCTGAAGGAGCGTGTGGTCTAGCAGGAGGAAATCCTGTAAGTAAAAGTGTGATAAGAGGTAAAATACTAGCAGAAAGGACAAGGCAAGCATGAACTGGGGGTGTATTCTAAGTACCTAGGGGCAGAGAAGAGTACATCATTTGCATATTATTTATTGAAAATATCCAAAATCATATACAGTCTTGATATTTAAACACCATGAGGGAAAATTCAGCAAAGGCAGAACATTTTGACACTTGCTTCTAAACTCAGAATGGCTCACTTAGAACAGTTTTGTAACTGACTTTCTTGTTATTTCTTGTGCTCTTTCTAATGTTCCAGTTAATTTATTTGAAAGGTGCCTGCTGTTACCTGATTCTCCTAATAGAAACAATACCGCTGGTGCACGGGCTCTAGGTGAATGGACAGTCGCGTGCTGGAATGTTCCTGTAGCTCAGAAGATGGCAGGACCCTTAGTCCCGTGCACAATGGGGAGACCCTCAGTAGGCTGTCAGGCCGTTTCTATGGCACAGTGAATTACATGTGATTAATAACATTTCAAGTATATTTTGGTCAAACAGTTATTTTTCTTGCTCTAAATTATCTAGCAACACCAAGAAGCCATCGTCGGCAGCCGTCCGTCTCGAGAGACGATGGTGTAGCTTCTTAAGAGTCTATCTGCACCGCCGAGAATGGCTGTGCAGTCCGACTCGGGAGTGACACGGTATCTGTCTCCTCCCGTGTTGAATCAACATCTTTTGCGATGACGCTGGAGTGTCCTCTCCAGTGAAGCTGAAGCTACAGAGCCTGGGCAGGGTGATATGGAGGGTCTGCTGTTGCCCATGCAGCAGACCCCCCCTCTCTTCGCAGCTGAAGGGTCCAAGGGAAAGACGGAGTCAATACAGCTTGGCTTCAGGTGCGCCGCAGGAGTTGCCGGTGTTGACTACAACGTCAAACCGCCTTAGGGACTCCGGCTCCGGATTTTCTGTCGGGGTTTACTCCCTTAGCCTTTCCCCTGAAGAGGTATGCCGGAAGGCAGCGGAGGTTTTTTGGAGTCAGAGTTTTCCTTCTCTGATGTGCCCTGACTGGAAGATCGAACCAGCGACACTTAGCTCGCAGGCCGACGCTCAATCCACTGAGCCAAACCAGCCAGGGTTTGATTAAGAATGCACACCTAAGTAAAACACCTAGTTCTTTTGGTTTGAGATGAAAGTATGTCAGTTCTTTGTGGCAACCTTCAAGGGGAGAAGAAATCTGACTTCCTGTATGGAATATGTTGATGTACCAGACACTGCCTTGGTCACCTAAAAATTATGTGGGTTTTTACAGGGAAATGACTATAAATTGTTTCCAAGGTGGTGTTTGATGGCATAACTTCAAGGGGCAGGGCCTGGGAAAAACCCAGGACATCAAAGCAAATGGTTAAAAATACAACCCTCCACTTCCTAGGGGTCCCCCCAAGATTCTGATTCAGGGTTATAAAAGACAGATGATGGGAGCAGGGCCATCTGCTAGCATTTCTGGAGGGACTGCAGTTGGAACAACTCTGAGACATGACCAGTCCTTGCCTCTTCTCATTTAGGTCTCCCATCTACCCCACATGAAAAGCTTGCACAACGTTTTATTTTTAAAAATAATTCTGTACCCTCTGGACTAGTTCTGCAGTGAACTGTACCAGGGCATAGATGGACTTCGTAGTGAAATATTCTGTGTCAGTTTTCTATGGCCAAAGGAAAGGCATTCAGATTAAATGTTCAAACATGCACACACACACACACACACACACACACACACACACACCTTCCTGGGGAGCAGTCTTGGCAGATGCATTTGTACTTGTTGGTCCTTATTGATCATGTGCATGATGTTTATTCAATGCTCTTATCAGTGACAGGCAAGGTGTTGTTGGCATCACCAAGGGACTGAGATTAGGTTCACATCACTATAATTCCTTCAAAAGAAGCAGGCAACAGTAACCATGAAGCACTTTATTAACACAGCAAAATTGAGAATACGCTTTAAGTCCTATTGTAATGATTTTGTCTAGAGTACATCGATTTTGTTTCAGCACGCTGCTTCTGTAAATGGGAGGGAAACAGAATTATGATTCAAATTACTAACATAATGAAAAGTCATTTGTATCCTTTTTTATGAGTTGAAGTGACAGATACCCTGTGAACAAGAGAAGCTCATATCTTCCAGAGGCCGGAACGGGGAAGCAGGTCCTCATTAACCATATGGCAACCATGGAAAATTACCAAGTCAGGGGTAGAATTCAATATAACTGACAATGTAGGACCTACTTTAGCCAGGATAAACAACAGAGTTTTAGACATGAGGAAGAACTGTGAGTTTCTTATTTAAAGGGCTTTGAAAGGATTGTAGTCACTGGTGGTTCAACGCCGCCACTGACAGTGAGGGTGGAGCAGCGGGCACCTGACACCTGCAGAGCTCAGAAGCCCGGACGGAGTAGGACGTGCAGCGGAGGAGCTGGAGCAAGCTCAGAGCCCACGCTGTCTCTCTTCCCCACGTCACGGGCTGGGTGTGCACAAGGTGAAATAAGTATTCTGTGTGCTCCCCATCAGTCGGATGCCCTCACACCGAATGTGATTTGGGAATTACATTTGAACACCGCCTCCCCCCCTCACCTCTTGCTTCCTGTTGTAGGTGTGCTGGGTATAGAAAGAAGACCTGAGAGGTCTCACCTGAATTCCTCAGTCCAAGTATCCCTTCCAGGGAAGACCTTTTGTGAGATTTAGCCATCAGAGTTCTGGCAGGAAGCACAGGACACATGGACATTGGAGTCTGAAGACAACAAACAAAGGGACAGTTTACAGAGGCGCTTGCAGGGTACTGAGACACCTGGGGTAGCCTCCGCAGGCTCTGGGGACCCATTTCCTTTCCTAGGTCTTTAGGAGGAAAATGCTCAGACTGTAGGGAAGGGGCTGCCGCATGAGCACGTCAGTGACATGGACACTGCCACCTCCAGAGCCATGATGCCGGGACAGGTAAAGCGTCCTGAAGAAACCCCCAGAACTCAGTCTCTTCCTGCCTCTTGGCTTGTGCTGCTCATTCCCATTGGCTGAACTCAATCAGAAGTAAGAGTGAGAGTCAATGCAGAGTCCCAGGAACACAGTGGGAGGAGAAGCTCAGGGAACACATGTGATGAGGGGACTGAGGACAGCAAGCTCTGTGGACAGGAGAGGAGGGAGAGAAGAGAGAGGAGCCAAGTGGCTCAGCCCCTTGCAGACCCCGATCTCAAAAGGTAAGCTTATCTGGTCAGGGCACAATAAATGTCTCTTGAGGCCCTTCTCTTTGGCCTTCTGTGCAAGCATCATTTTCATTCTGAAGTTTACAAAGTCAACAAAAGTTTCAGTGGAGAACTAGACCATGTGAAAGGACTGCACATACTAGTTAGGACAGTTTAGCTAACTTTCCAATAACCCATTTCCTTTCAAGCACCAACAAAACAAGGTTTAATCTAGGGAGTTGCGGAAAGTGTCAAGTCATTGTGGAACATAGACATGCTTTTGGGAAAATTCAACTAGTGGCCAAGGCTAGTTTAGTGGGGGGTCAGTGTGGGGAAACGTGGAGACTCTTGACTGTGCATGGAAGCCTGGGTTCATCTTCAGTGGTTCAATTCCAGGCTGATTTGTGGATAAACTCTTTCTCCTCCAGATGGTGGGCCTAAGGTTGATTAAACAGCCTTCCTGTCCTAGTCTGGATGGGCTCAGCAGCAGGGCAACATTAAGTCTAGAGGAGAAAGTCCCCAGTCACTGCGGCTGTAGGTGGTGGAGATGCACTGCCATCAACAGTCTCCAGACACATTGAAGCAGCTGAAAGAGGTCCTTGCATACAGTACTGTCTGCTTGTAGACAGAGGAGGCTTTGCAGGAAAGTAGTCCCATGCCATTCTCAATTCAAAACAGTCAAAGTCCTTAAGCATATTTGAATAATTTTCTTATATTGACCTCTGAAGATAAAATAAAAGGTAATTGTGTTAATATGTCTCTGTGACAATAGCATAGCATTGCTGACCTAGACATTACAATTCTAGTGTTTTTCTAATCTATCATTGGAGAGTCAAGATAACAATGTTTTAACTGTAAAACTATATTCTATATTAGAATAGTTTTAAATCAGAAAGTGTAGAGTAAAAATAACATGATGCTATCATTTAATTAAACTATCTTAGTTTCTTATTTAACAAAGCATGACAAATAGAAAATTAACAAAATCAGATTGAAGAAAATAATTTTTTTTAGTTTGACAAAGAAAAAGATGTAAATTGACTTAATAGAAAGAAATAATACAGAATATCTCCCACTGAACATTTTTAAGTTTATTGAAATTAGGCAACAGATATATAGTAAAAGTTAAATAAAATGTTATGGGTTACTATAACATCTTTTTATGACACAAATCCACTATTCAGGTTGTTTTGTTAATGTTTATTTGTTTAGTATCATTACAAAATATCAAACACTTTATTAAATCTGTATTTTACCTCATTATTTTACCTTCTTCATGATTCCTGTGCATACCTCTATATTATATCAATATTCACAAACTAAATTTTTAAACACTTTAAAAGACATATTTACTATCTATCCTTTTTGAGAAAGGAGGTTAAATCAAATGACATATTTTTCTCATTTTAAGAATGTTATATTTATATTTCAGTACAACAAAGCAAGTGCTTTGAGTCTAAAATGCAGGTACCAATCAGAAAATGCATTTTTGTTTTTATTTGTAAAATGGTGCAACCATTGTGAAAACCCTGGTGAGTATCTCAAAAAGTTAAACACGGGACTACCATATTGAGCCAGCAATATACTCTGAGGTAAATATCCCAAAGAAATGAAAGAAGAGACTTGGACAGAAATCTGTACATCCATGTTCACTGCAGCATCATTTACAATAGCCAAATGGTGGAAATAAACCAAGAGTCCATCAAAAGATAAATGAATAAGTGAAATATAGTATATGCACAAAATAGAATCCTATTCAGTCATAAAAAGGAATGAAATGATGATATGTGATACAATATAAGTGGACCTGGAAAACATTATGCTAAGTGAAATAAGATAGACACAGAATCATAAATATATGACTCCACTTATCAGAGGTATGTACTATAGAAAAGTTCAGAGACAGGAAGCAGAATAAAGTTAGCAGTCAGTGGCAATGAGAAGGAGAGAAAGGGAAGTTATTGTTTAATGAATACAGAATTTATGCGTTTTGGGAATGATAAAAAAAAGATTTGGTAATCTCATGGTAACCACAAAGAAAATAATAGTGGATACAAAAAAGATAAAGAGAAAGGACTCTAAGCCTGCCACTACAGAAAATCATCAAATCACAAAGGAAGGGAATAAGAGGCAGACAGGAACAAAAGAATTACAAAGCAGTCAGAAAACAATGAGCAAAATGGCAATAAGTACATTCTTATCAATAGTTACTTTAAATGTAGTTGGACTAGATTCTCCAATCAAAAGATAAATACCATATGATTTCCCTTATATGCGGAATCTAATGAACAAACTGAACTAAGAAGCAAAATAGAGACAGACTCATAGAGAGCAGGCTAACAGTTCTGGTGGGGGAGCTGGGTGTGGAGGGATCAAGCAAAAAAGAAAAAGACTCACGGACAGCAGTGTGGTGATTGCAGTGGGGGAGGGGAGAGTGGGAGAGGGTATAAGAGGGCTAAATGGTAATGGAGAAATACAATAAAAATAAACTATCAAAATAAGTAGACAGAAAAAAAAAAAAGACACAGAGATACTGAATGAATTAAAAAGCAAACAAAAAAGAAAAAAGACCTATTTATGTGATGCCCGGAAGCGCTGCCCTTCAGATGTGAGAACACACACAGACTGAAGGCGACAGGGTAGAAAGGATACCATGTGGGTAGAATCTAAGAGAAAGTTTGGGTCATGCCTATACTTATATCAGACAAAATAAACTTTAAGACACGGCTTATAATAAGAGACAGAGACAGTCATTATAATATAATGATAAAAGGGTCAATCTAACAAGAATATATAACATTTGTAAATTTTGATGCACCCAACATAGGAACATCTAGATACATAAAGCAAGTGTTAACTAAAGGGAGAAATAAACAGTAATCAATTACAAGGAAAAAAAAGGAAAATTCACAAATATATAAAGATTAAACAATTATTGAATAACCAATGGGTCAAAGAAAAAAAAAATTGGAAGGAAAATATACCTTCAGACAAATGAAAATGGAAGTCCCACATATCAAAACTTACAGGATGCAGCCAAAGCAGTTTTAAGAGGGATGCTCATGTCAATAAATGCCTGTGTTAAGAAACAAGAAAAATCTCAAATGCACAATCTAACTTTCCAACTCAAAGAACTAGAAAAAGGACAAACAAAGCCCCAAATTTACAGAAGAATGGAAATAAAGATTAGAGCAGAAATAAGTGAAATAATCACTAAAAAGGCAATAAAAAAAAAGCAATGAAACCAAGAGTTTGTTTTTTGAATGGATAAACAAAATTGGCCAATCTTAACTCCTCACCAAGACAATGCACCTGCATTTGTTTTCTACGTAGAGAACAAGGCACGACTGTGACCTGCTGTCTAACATTGACATAACTTAGAAACTTCTGAACTTGAGAAACAGAATCCCTATGACGAATTAATGCTTTTTAGTCATTAGAACACAATTTGCTAAAGCTGCTAAAATCAGAGATTACCAACTTTGACGGAGTGGAAAAACCTTAGGAGGTGAGTTTTGTCATGCTTAAGACCCTGCTCATTGTATGAACTTGAGCACCGAGCTTTACCCTGAATTCCTGAGTCATGATTTGGTTACATCTGCACTCGCTCAGTTACCAACACCACAGAAGAGGCCAAACGAGTCTCTAGCTTCAAACTTCCAGGAAGGTCAATAGCAAAGGCTTTCCTTCTTAACAAATGGCTTATAGAACTTGTGGGATTTTTTTAAAAGCCAAACTCAGAGTATAGGAAAACTGGCCAGCCTCTCACACACCCAGCTCTGAACTTCTTTGAAAGTCAATCTGTAACACAGGTGCTCCAAACAGGGGAGCTGCTTAAGTGTTCGTGATATTCCGGAAAACCACCTGGAGGACTAGCTAATGTGGACCCACAGTTTATTACTCACATTACAGGGGAGCTCCCCAATGGCTGCAGGTTGGTGCCAGAAAGGCCACACTTCCTTCAGCCTGAGGCTAGTTGTTATAAGGGGTCCTAGACAAAAGAGGCACATGTCCTACATGTGACCGAACTGCATGATCTCAGTGTGTATGTGCAGAAAGAAAAGGTCAGGAAGCAGTCACAGGATAAGAAGTTGCTCCCAAAAGGAGATAAGGAGGGAGTTACAATCCATTCTCAAACCAATCCACATTCCTTCTGGCCAGGGGCTCCCTGGCCGGCCCTGTTGTGGGTGATGGGGGACCCATGTCAGCTTCCACCCACACAATCCATTCTCTCTAATTTTGTTTTTAGAGAAGAAGGTGTTAAGTGAAGCCCATTTGTCTTTCCCCAGATTCAATGTGTTCTCTTCCTCCCAAGGCTGGGGTCTGGAAGGGCATGCTCACAGGGCACAGTAGAGCCAAAAGGAGGGGAGCGGTAGGGTCTTCTCCCATCGTTGCCAGGTCGCTGAGTTTAATCTGTGAAATTTAGTGCTGATTGCTGTATTTCACTTGTTAAGCTTCCGTGTGCCAAATAGTCCTGGAACAACCAGAGATTACATACAGTTCCATATGTAGGAGCAGTTTAATTTTGAGAAGAGACCCAAGTTGAGCTTGAAGCTCAGCATTTTCATCTCTGCAAAGAAAATGCCAGTCAGCAGAGCAAATCCTGAGTAGGAAGCTGATGCTTCCTGTGACTCCTTTGTTCTCTTAACATCTTTGCAAAGCACCACTTGATGCTGGGTTTGAGATTTCTCTCTGAGAGTGAAGTGCGATCTGGGATCAGGATTGGCCTCTGCTGGATAGAAAGTGGCATTAACTCTCTTTTCCCGTATGTTAAACACTGGATGTTCACTTTCTCTGTCCCCTTGTCTCAAGCCTTTAGTCTTTGCACGTGGGGAGGTGGCTTAGGAAGAGATCTGACACATGTTGACAGCACTGTGTTTTTACTGTGGAAGAAATAGAAACCTCTCCTCCAGTACAGCATCTCATCCAGGCAATGAGTCTCACTGGTGTGCCATATTGTTTCTCCCCACAGCCCCTGGGTGCCTGCTGGGTGTGCCTGGGCAATGCTAGCATAAGCAGTGCCAGGGGACTGTCACAGGGTGCCCCACCCAGGTTTTGTACCCCTGCTGCACTTTGAGGCTTCTGTCTTTGAGCAATTCTGGGACCCTGTTGGGGCCTTGATTTCTCAGATGTGAAATGGGCTGTCCGGGCCTCAGGGTGAGTGTGGTGCTGCACCCGATCACACCTGAGTCCCACTTCTGCTGTAGTGTCTGATCACATAAATGCCAGGACTGGGACCAGAACTCAGCTCTTCTGACTCGCTGCTCATGTCCCGTCCCACTTCCTGTAGTTGGCAAAGTAACGACCCCTTAAAGACATGACATTCTAATCCCTGAAACCTTCCCACATGTACGTGCCTGGCAAAAGGATTTCTACAGCTGTGATTAAGTGAAGGGTTTTGAGATGGAAGAGATTATCCTGGATTATCCAGGGGCATCCAGTCATCTCAAGGCTGCTTTGAGAGAGAGGCAGGAGGGGCAGAGTCAGAAGGAGAAGATGAAAGGTTGGAAGCAGAGACCATCAGAAAGAAAATATGCCGCAGGAGGAGGAAGAGGCCATGAGGCTGGGAATACAGGCGTCCTTAGAAGGGGAAAAGGCAAGGAGCGAGCCCCAGCAGGAGCGCAGCCCCGCAGATGCCTTGCTCTTAGCCTGGGGAAACTGACTTTGAATTTCTGACTCCCATAAATGGAAGCTAATGCAGTCTTGTTGTTTTAGGCCACTAAGTGTGTGGTATTATATAATAGAAGCAATAGGAAACAGCTACACTATCCCAGCCTTTAAAGCAACGGGAATGTTTCAGGCTATTGCTGTTAATAATACTGCTTCTTGCTCTATATACAGGGTTGGGCCAAAATCGGTTTATTGTGCCATTGTGACACTCTTTTGAGTTAATAAAGCTACTGTGATCATCAAAACCTGCGTATCTTTTCTCCATACAAACAACTGCAGAGCTACTTTTACCAACCTCTCTCTATATCCCCCCCCCCGTGTATCAGAGGCTGCAGGAAGTAGCACCTTTACCCAGTTTCATTCACTCATGTCCTTGTTTCCCTACAGTGATCACGAGAGCTAAGAAGGACCCTGGCGGTCTCAGGTAATACACAACAAAGGGTTTAGATAAGTGGAAGTCAAAATAGATGTGGAAGACAGAACAGGAAAAGCAATACTGAAATCGTAGCTTTTTCAGAAGTAAAACCCCTGCTGGGGAATCGCACCAGGACCGAGAAAAGGGACTGACAGCACAGTTGCTTTCTGTGTGGCTTGGTCGCCACGGGCGGCGATTAAGCCGGGAATGTTTGCGTTATTCACATATGCTTGACAGAAGACCTGCGGGCGACCTCACGGCACCTTTACTTTATAGTCAATTCCAAGGAAGAAAATCCTTCTAAAGAAATTATTTTTCATTAAAATTGACATCCAGTTAATTGCTTCAAAGCGGTGAAGGATGACTGAGTAGGAGAGAAGTGTATTTTGACTCAAGTAAGCCCACATAGATTAAATATACCTTCCATATTTAAAAATGGAACTTCAGAAGCAGTTTTCCCCCTTGAAATCATAGAGGAACTTGTAAGGAGAATGGGAAGAGAAGAGAAGAATGTGCTTTTCTGCTTTTCGATTATTTTTCTCAAGGTTAAAGTTTCATGTACTTTTTGGAAATGCCAGTGGGACAGTATCTCCTTCTCACTGCCACTTTCTCGGCATCTTTCCCTTTTCCCCGGCCCCCGCCCCGCGCCGCCAGAGTCGTGACCTGAGGAAACAATGGGGTGCCCCCTGTCTCCCGAAAGGCTGGGCGCTGGGGCTGCCCACCCGCTGATCCTGGCGTCTGTTGTGCAGGGCTGACTCTCATCCACCACTTTCTAGACGTTCACAGAGCCCTCGTGTCTTCCTGTGTAAGACGAGGACGCGAAACCAGTGCCCACTCAGAGGTTACAGCGACGGTGGCCCCCGTGTGCTCAGGGCACCGTCAGCACGCAGTCAGCACTCAACAGACTAGAGATGCTCTTACGTCTGAGATGTTCTATCAAGAAAGCCTCTTTGAGCGCTTCTTCCTGGTCCAATTGTTGATGCTGTGGAACTCAGAGATGTTTCCTCGGTCACCGTCGCCAACCAACAAGCGGCCAGGCTGTCTTAGGGAGCTGGATGTCAGCTGTGCGTCTGCAGCTGCTGGGCCTCCTGCCTCAGTCCTCAGGGCCCCCGCGCATTTATTCTAATTAAGGCACTTTAAGTGGAGACAGTGTGGTCCTAAAGGAGTCTGGAGGTTCAGCGTCTGACCCAACCCACGTGCACGTGTCCATGACGGCTCATAAGGCTTCTCCGCTCTTTCTTTTCTGTCTCCATCGCCAGGGGAGAGGCTGGCATCCTGCAAGTCCCGTCATCACTTCCCGCCTCTTTGTAATGCTTGGTGGTGGTGTTGGGATTAAAAAGTTAGTTCACAAAAAGGGCCCAGGAAAGGACCCAAACGAGTGTTTTTGCTATTGATACGCTGCTAGACAGACGGCCAGGCTTCCCTAGCAGTCTCAGGAATTCTGTGAATTTTTGTTGTTTTTGTGTCCTTCCTTGCTGGTTTTGTTTCTCTGCAACATCCGATGTAAGAAATAGTACATTATTTGCATGACTTTCAGTTAAATTTATTTATCTGACTCTAAAATATTGTGAATGTACAGACCTGTTCTTTTCAAGTGCCGTGTTTGCGTCTTACCTGTTTTTAAAATGAAATGACACAGTCCAAATGAGATCTCTGGGAGCCTTCCATGCTTGAACTTCCCTCTCTCATGTCCAGAAAAAATTAATTTCATGAAATTAGTGTCTTTATTTCCTTGCAGAATATTGTCTATAAGATTTTTAGTTTACATAAAAGGTATCAAATACCATGTATCCTTTTGTAACTTACTTTTTGCATTCAACATTATGTTTTTGAGACAAGTTCTTTTGAATAAATATAATATTACAACTTATTTATCTGCTCTATCATTGATGAATGAGTTGATTATTAAAAATGCTGCAATGAATATTCTCGTCCATGTCTCCTTAAAAACATGCAAGAATACCTCTAATTTAGACAATGACCTTAGAAATGGGATCAATTCTTCAATGCAATGCAAGCTTACAAGATTTGACAGGCTTATTGCTAAAGCTGATGCACAAATTTACAATCCTAACAGCTGTGTGAAAAATAAATTTTCCAATCCTTACCTATACTCGATGTTATCAGAGAAATATTTTTTCTATTCCAATGAGTAAAAATGAATCTATTATTTTAACATCTGATTTTTTTATTGAGATTGAACATCTTTCTACCTGAATATTAGCCATAGGGTTTCCTTTTCTGAAGATACCTAGTCATATCCTTTGCACATTTTCTCTATTTTTTGCCCTTATTAATTTATAGGAGTTATTTTTATGTTTAGGATACCAAATGTTTGCTGATTACATGCACCCCAGATACACTCTCTAGTGAAGGTTGTTTATTCATTGTATTTATCGTGCCTTTTTTGTACACCATTTTTAAACAGCTACATTTATCACTGCATTCTTTTATCATTATCATGGTGTTATTGTATGAAAAAATTCTTTCGTACTTTAAAGTCATTAAAGTTTCCTTTTTTATTTTCTCCTAAGCATTTAAAGTGAAGGTTGTGGGGTGTTTGTGTGTGTGTGTGTGTGGCTTGCTTGTTTCATTTAATTTTATGAACACTTTAAAAATAATTAGATTTACAGTCTACTTGGAGTTAATTGTGTTCTCTACTCTGATTTCCCTCTGGCTAGATGGGTATCCAAACATCATCCATTTCATCCGTTCTTCCCCACTGCTCACAACACTCTGTCTATCATACATCCATTCTCAGCATGTGTCTGGACCCTTTATTCTATTCCAATGGTAAATGGTTCTGAACCTGCAGTAAAACCACACTCTTTTAATTACTATAGTTTTGGAATAAGTCTTGAGTTCTGGTTGGGTCCCAGAACCCCATTTTTTAAACATTATCTTTGCTAGTTTTGGACATTCATTCGGCGGCAAGAGGAGGCGTGTTCCCTTCCATTTCTTTAAACCAGGAAACTTTAGAAAATACTCATATGTCATTGACTTTGTGTGTAACTATTATTATGTTTAAATATTTTATTTATTTTTATTAAGTTTATTGGGGTGAAATTGGTTAATAAAATTATATAGGTTTTACGGGTACAGTTCTGCAGTAGATCCTCTGTACATTGTATTGTATGTCCACCACCCCAAGTCAAGTCTTGTTCCATCACCATTTATCCCCATTTACTCTCTCCCACCTCCCCCCACCCCATTTTATATAATTATTAAACTCTCCATTGGTCCTAGTAGTGATGCCAAAAGTTGACCAGATATAGAATGCTTGCAAAGAGAGTAACACTCTTCTGAAGATCTCTCCTAGCCTTACCCCTCCAATTGACCTTATTTTCCTTTTTAAAAATTTCTTCTGCTCTTATCCCATCACCACTCATTTAAACTGTATTTTTGAAAGATTTCTGGTGAGTAGATAATTTTTGAATGCAGCATAGGGAAGAATAGAATGAAAACTTATTTACATAAAAGTAGAACTTAGAAATATTACAAGTATTAATAAATATTATAATAGCAAAAATACAGCATAGACACCTATGAGATCCAAATATGTATATATCAAATAAATTCATACAATATAATAAATAACTTAACATTAAAACTGTCTTCAAATCTCACTAAAAATGTTTTATATGAGCCATCAAGCAAACAAGGGTGATTAACGAATGGCTGCAATGTAAAAATTTACATAAATTCAGAGAGTAAAGATTTAAAGTATTGTTAATTATTGGTTGATTTATAAGAATCTGGTGTAGCATCAGGAAAACCAGTGTCAGAAGAACCCATTATTAAAAGATGTTGTTTTGGTAAAAAACTGCTGTTTCAACATGTCTACATTTTCAAAATAGCTGCCTTCATCTTTCACATCTATTTTTTTTTATTTACCAGAGTCCCCACTATGTGGTGTTTGGAGAGGAGCTTAGTGCTCTTCCCCATCTACAGATGAAAAAAATGGAGACACCAAGGAAGTTATGATTGGAAAAGACTGTGGAGATGTGGCCTGGCAGAAGTCAGCTTCTTAGTTGTCCCTTCCTCTTGCTCAGATATTTACTTTAGAACTTATGTTTTTGTTGTTTTGCTTCTGATATGGAGTGCAATTTTCTTACCTATAAAAATGAATGAATGTCTATTGTTGACCCTCACAATAAAATTGTACCTGGTAATAGCTAAGAAAATAAGGTATTTTCAAAGTAATCCTTCAATATTTCTACTGGAATACATGCTCTATTTATTTATTTTTTCATTTAAACAAATAAATGTCTGGATGATTTCCTCCAGGCTGACTGGGGCATGTCCACGTCACCCTGGGCCTCTCGTGTCTGCGTCTCTTTCTCCTGACTGTCCCGTCGGCAACATGCTGTCCTCCTGCACTTCTGATGAGTGACATATTGAGGGAAAAAGCCACTCACCATTTGATTCTCGTTGGCAAAGCTAATGAAAGCCACTCTAGTAGGAAGCTGATGAATTTGCTTAAAATGAGCTTTTTTGGATTACCAGGGGATTTCACTTATGATAACATCCCTCTCCTGCATTACCGGGAGTAACAGCTGACTCTCATTTAATCATCTCTTTCAGATATGCAGGTCAATCCAGAGCAAAACTCCTGTGAGTAAGAGAAATGGATATTGCTATAATTGAATAGCTAAATTGTCGGAGAGCATAGAACATGAGATAAATTAGGAAGCAATTGACAGTAAGAACTTTTTTTTTCCCTGACACAGAAACACAGCCTGAAGAAGGCCGGTTACATCGAACATCTCATCAACCCATTAACAAGTGTACAATTACACTTGACAGTTTATTTTCCCAGCATTGACTTAAAGCACAGTGATATATATGTTTCTTATTTTAATTTGACAGCTTGTATTCAAATAGCCTATTGCTATTTAGCCTGGAAATTTTAATCAAATAAAATCCAACCATTGAAAGATGTCCATGATACACCAGCCAAGGGTGCACACACTGTAGGCCTTCAGATACCACTGGTTTTCTGACCCTTCCAGAGCTAAAACCGATTTTGAATGCGGGTCACTTCGGGCTAGACAATGGTTCTCTAGAACTCTGCAGAGCCCACTCTGCAATGTTGCCTTTGACTCACGCTCTTCCCTTACTCACCTTCTCTGCCTGACCCTTCACGTCAACTGACCATATTACTGCCTATTCTGGAAAATTTAAATCTTCACTAAATAATTCAAAGCCCCGACTGTTATGTTTTGGGTGGGATGGGGAAAGGCAATTGCTTCAATCACAGCTCATTGCTTGATCTACCTGAGGTGCAATTTTTAATAGCCACAATTTCAGAGCAGAGTATTACATATGAGAACGTGGCTTGGAAAAGAGGTGGCAGGGAGAGTAAAAAGTAAAAATAGGGATATTTCTTTTCCTTCTTTTATCTCTTTCAAATTGAACAAGGCAAAACCAACTCATTTTTTCCTGATGAAACGGTAATAGTAGGATTAAACACTATCCAAAGGAATGATAAATCTCTGGAAGATGCTTCCTATTTTTTCTGCCATATCTTAGTTGTAGTGATGTCCTTGACCCTGGCTGGTTTGGCTCAGTGGATTGAGCGTCGGCCTGCGAGCTAAGTGTCGCTGGTTCGATCTTCCAGTCAGGGCACATCAGAGAAGGAAAACTCTGACTCCAAAAAACCTCCGCTGCCTTGCGGCATACCTCTTCAGGGGAAAGGCTAAGGGAGTAAACCCCGACAGAAAATCCGGAGCCGGAGTCCCTAAGGCGGTTTGACGTTGTAGTCAACACCGGCAACTCCTGCGGCGCACCTGAAGCCAAGCTGTATTGACTCCGTCTTTCCCTTGGACCCTTCAGCTGCGAAGAGAGGGGGGGTCTGCTGCTTGGGCAACAGCAGACCCTCCATATCACCCTGCCCAGGCTCTGTAGCTTCAGCTTCACTGGAGAGGACACTCCAGCGTCATCGCAAGATGTCGATTCAACACGGGAGGAGACAGATACCGTGTCACTCCCGAGTCGGACTGCACAGCCATTCTTGGCGGTGCAGATAGACTCTTAAGAAGCTACACCATCGTCTCTGGAGGCTCTGTAGCTTCAGCTTCACTGGAGAGGACACTCCAGCGTCATCGCAAGATGTCGATTCAACACGGGAGGAGACAGATACCGTGTCACTCCCGAGTCGGACTGCACAACCATTCTCGGCGGTGCAGATAGACTCTTAAGAAGCTACACCATAGTCTCTCGAGACGGACGGCTGCAGACGACGAGTGATGTCCTTAATCCTGAGATGATAAGGAAAGGAGGGTGCTTTCCATTCAGTCCTCCTTCAATCATCCTGTGCTTAGCTCTACGCCATGAATGTTTGGTGGGTGCAGTGTTCTGAGTGAAACCAAACGTGTCCCCTGCCTTTGTGAAGGGTGCAGTCTAGTTAGTGAGCCACATACAAGTGAAATCATTGCACACATATAAGCGAACCAGTTGTGGCACTTGCTCAGGCTGTGGGTGTGCTGAGAGCCTGTGATGGGGAGACTTGACTCAGGAGAGTTACAAGGCTTCCTGGAGGCGGTGATGCGTAAGCTCAGATTTTAAGGAAGAGCAGGCGTTACATAGATAAAGTTGTGTATTTGAATGAATAGACATTGACAGGCTGAACTAAGAATTTGAGTCTTTATTATTGGGATAATGAGAAATAATCACTGGAATTTCAACAGAGAAAACTGTAGAGTTTATTATTTTATTTTCAAAAAGAACACTCACTGTGCTCCCCTAGGATCCCATCCCTCTCTCTTTCCCTTTAACCACCCACTTTCTTACGTCAGCATCAGGTAATTCCTCTCTTCATATCTTCTACTTCCTTAGCAAGTCAACCCAACAAATGTGCCCCCTTTTAGCATTTTACTGTTTTTAACGGCACTTACTTATTATTTCAGTAATGAAGCTGGTCCTGTCTCTTCCATTCGTCTCCTTCCATGTTTCAGAGAGCTTTGGTTTCTATTGTCACTGAAATGAGAATTGTCATGACACATGTGACAACACAAGTTCTGTTCAAGTTCAGAAGAAAGGGAACACGTTGAGTGGTTGACAACACACGTGTTTTACGCTGGGACCATGCTGATGAAGAAGTGGACGTTGGCTCTATACAAGCTAAAGCAATTTTCTTTTAAGTCAGTTTGGGAAAATGTACAATTTGAACAAATATATTCATTCTCATTGCAAAAGTATTTTCAACAGAAAATTTGGTTCCAAAAATAATCTTTGGATTCCTCTTTAGACAACCAGCATAACTAATAAATATTTTAATGTCTTATCTGCTAATGAACCTAACTGAGCTATTTGGAGCACAATCAATAGTTTGTTACATGAAGCAAAGGCCAGGGCAGGTGACCTCTATGGCAGACTCTAAACTTGGAAGAACCCGGATGGAATGAAGAAGGTAGGGGTTTGGGATGAGACTGTGGTTTCCGGGCTTATTTTGAGATTATCAGTCTCCATTTCTGTTCTCTTTAACTGTCTCCCTCTTCTCTTTACTGCCCCTCTTCTTAAAAAGACCCCCTATTAACTTGCAATTAAGAATTTCAAGGATATTATTAAGAAAACTCATAACTGACTCAAAAAAGTTTATGATATTGGGATAGTAATATTCTTAGGGATATGTATGGTTGATTTCTAACTCTGTTTCATTAAAGGTCACTCAGATAATTAGAAGAATTGGAAAAAATTCTTGGTGAAAAAATATAGTTCAGTTATCACATGTGGGAAATTAATTCAGTGCATTTCAGTGGCCTTTATTTCCTGGCAGGATAGCATAGCACGTTCTCCACCAGCCCCACGCGGCTGCGTCTTCCTCTCGCTCCCATGGGAAGAACGCCTCCCTGTGGTTTGAAATTCCGCAGCCGCCATACCCATGATGGCAGCCTTCACATCATAGAAAATGTCACTACGTCTCAAAATGTACATTGGACCTTCACACATTTAGGTGACTTTTTCTTAATAAATTCAATATCCATAAAAGTTGCCAGCATGCTCCCTTTATTAGTGGATACTAAAAAATTTTGAATTACATTCCATGATGGAAACACTGATACCCAGACACTTACTTTCAAATATTCGCTCAGATAATAAATGGCACTGCTTGCTCCTCCGCACGGCTGAGAGATTTGAGAGGCGTTGGGCTGGGTCCGGGGAGCAGATCGCTCCGCCGCCGTCTGCTGCGCCCTCTGAGGATGTCACTCTGAGTGGCGTGTGAGGCCCGAGGATCTGCGCGAACCACCGAGCCACCTCCTGTGACCAGATGCTCTTGATACGTGACGAGAGGCTGCTTGGCAAATGAGAGCTTCTCCCCACCCCCCTCGCCAAGGTTACTGCTTTATTTTAAGAAAAGGTCTCTCGCCCATTACAGCAGATTGGACGTTAACGTGAAGTTCTTCGAATGGACCTCTCTGCCTCGCATGCTCCAGGTTAGATTCAACTCAATTTCCTCATTTCTTCTGAGGATATTGCTGTTTTTCCAATTATTTTCACTCCAGACCTTGGCATTCTTTGTGACAGATCTCTCTCCCTTTTGCACTATGTCAAAAAATTAAAAATTTCTTGTCGTTCCCCCGACACCTTCTAAACCCCGGTCTAGAGTGACTCATTTCATTCGCTCAGCAAACCACCTGACTGGAGTTTAGGAATATTTCTCCCACAGCACAGCCCATCTGTAATTACAACACCAAATAAGTATTTCTTAAGAAACATGCCTCCTCTCTGCTGAAAAGCCTGAACCGTGTTTCTGTAACATTGAAAATCCAGGCTCTTCTGACAAAGGCCTCTGCATTCTGTGTTCGCCCTGGTTCCCACCTTGTTTCCCAACATTTTCTGATGTGAAGCTCCTTCTGACAGGGCCAGGATCTTTATTCTCCTTGAATTGTGATTCTTCTTTTTCATTAAAGCCTTTTCTTCCTCAAAGACCTGCTTCTATTCCGTCCCACCTTTGAGGCTGAGCCTGGTTTTTACTCTCTCCAGCTCTGTGTCCGTACTTTCAGGAGACGCTGCGTTACATCCTGGGGACAGCGTCAGAGTCGCACGCTGAGAAGCTTGTGGAGTCGGCTGGGCCCTTGGCTCACCGGCCCCGTGGTGGCCTGCCTCTCAACGACACCCTTGTCTACTTCCCCCTCCCTTAATGAAATCTGACCACATCTAACAAGGAAATTCCTTTGAGTTCTTCCTTCTGAACCCTGCTTCTGATTCGAATGTAGAAACACAGTCGTGTCTTCAAACCGTGCCTGACGTGGATTATCTTGGGCACAGCGGCTCAGTAGGAGGGTGTGTGCATGATACATGTCTTACTGTGACTCAGGTGGGCTGAAGTCTGCAGAACAAACACAGATCCATTGAAATAAGCCCTGGTATATTAGTTAATATCTGAAGCAACATACCAAAATGCGATGAAACCAGATTATATGTTGTTTCCTATCAATTCAATTACTAAGTCTGAGGCTAAGATTCTAAACTTAAGTCTTGTAAGTTTCCTTTAACATGAATACTGTACATTGGTAAATTTTCTGAAGTCAAAAACCATTCATTTTTTAATCTCTGTGTCTTCATAGGCCTTAACACAAAGCATTATTTTATATTTCGTATTGTTTGTCCAAGACAGTGCATGGACAGAACCTGACTAGCTGCCGGCTTTTGGAGAGGCAGCTTTATGGAAACCCAGTCCCAGCCTATCGCTGTGTGTTATTATTTACACATTGTCTCTGGCTGGTTTTCCCCAGGACGGCAGAGCTGAGTGGCTGCCACAGAGACCACAGGCTTGCAACGTCTAAAAACTGAACTAACAAGCAAAATAGATACAGACTCACAGATATAGAGCGGGCTGGCAGCTCTGAGGAGGCGGGGGGGGCGGGGGGGTCACGCTGAAAAGAAAACTCATGAACACAGAGAGCAGTGTGGTAAGTGTTGGCAGGGAGGGGGGTGGAGAAGGAAGAGGGTGGGGGGCATAAATGGTAATGAAAAAAACAATTAAAAAAGAACTATTCAAAAAATAAAAATAAAATTGTTGCAAAAACTCTTATCAATATACCTGAGGTGAAATTAGCTATGACGTGTTACAACTTACGTAAGCAGAAACAGGTTTATTATGACAGCTTTCCAGTTGTGAAAATGTCAGGTGTCTAAAGCCTATGGTTATAACATCATTGTACTGTGTTATCACTCCACATGTACTTCGTGGAAAACATTTTAATCTACTATGTGTCACTGAACCTGTAGTATCAGCAACAAACTTCATTTCCTCTCATGGAAAAAACAAAAACAAAAACGAATTGCCTTTTATTCAGCTAAAAGAAGTAAAATAATAAAATAGCTCCCCTCTGGCTCTTCTGACAACAGTTTGCCTTGCTCAGGGGTAAGGAGGCGCTATGATAAAAAGCGTGCTGATGAGCTCTGATGTCCGAATGACATGCGTGACAAGGCAATGCTGAGTGGCAAGTGCAGAAAGAATGCTCGCGCACCTGGCCACTGGGAGCCGGATCAGACTCCTCTGCTTCTGTGACCTCGCCTTCTCCTTTGTGTGGCGGAAGCGCTGGCTCCCAGCAGGAACTTCTGTGATGGCTTACGTGCTCAGCTGCCTAGTTGACGTATGATCTTTACAGGGGCCAGGAGCTTATTTTACTCATCCTCACTCACTCTGATACCTACAATCGGACTGAGTAAGTGCTAAGTGCTCAGTCATTGCTGGCTAACAGGCAGGATGAAGGAATGGGAGGTTATCGTAAGAAAGAAACTCAAGTCCAGTGAAAGATAGCTTTTTTTGCCATTTCTAATTATTTCATTCCTTCCGAATTTTGGGAAATATTATCAATAAACAGGCTAAGCTGGCACGGTTAGAAATGACAATAATATCTATTTGTATACCACCTCAATACATGACAAAGGGTTCACGAAAGAATATATTTTAACGGGCTAATAAATAAACGTAGTTGATCAGATGCGTGATATTGGTGGCATAGCCTTGTCCTGGTTTGGAAACAGCAGCGTTGCCCTTTGTCGGGGCCTCCTGTCAACATTGAAGCAACTGCTGACCGGCACAGAGGACCATCTAAGCTTGACGTGGGAAACTAACGACCTTCTACACAGAGGGTCGTTTGGCAAGTTTCAGCCGCTGTTCATTTATTCAAGTATTAATTTCTCTGTTTATTTAACTATCAATAGCTGATCACATATATCAAGGACTGGATAATGTGCATTTACTTTTTTTTTCTTTCTGTTTTTCTCTTGTTAATCTGTCTTTTGTTACAGAGGGTTCTCAGCCAACAGTTCAGAAGGGTTGAAAGAAAATTATTTTTCCCTTACATTCTCTAACATTATTTCCTGAGATTCATTCATGTTGAAGCTTATAACTAGGTTCATTTCTTTTCATTGTTGTATAGTATTCCACTGTATTGATGGGGAAGTCAAATGCTAGAAAACTTTAGTTTTAGGTAACAGCTAATAAGCTTAGTAATCAATGCATGTAAAAAGCTATTGTTTCAGGAACTCTGCATTTACTTTTTAAATTTTTATCTAACAACCCTGTGAAGCCAGCATCTTGTTTTCTAATGAAATTTTCAATAATCTGCCCTCAGCTCTGTAGCTAGTGACAGAAGCCAGGTCATGTTTTCAGCGGGGCCTCTGCCCCCCGGGCCGCCCCAGCAGACTCAGTGTAGCCCCTCACTCCTCTTACTGAAAAGGTCCGTGTCCCTTTCCTAACCCATGCACATCACCACTTAGCCTGCAAGATTGGTGTCTTCATTTCCGATCACTGTCATAACAAAGGAACACAAATTTCATTTTTAAAAAATCCCAAATCATCGTATCACTGTTCTGTAAGTCAGAATGCTGGTTTCAGTGTGGCCCAGCCAGGTTCTCTGCTCAGAATATTACAAGCCCAAAGTCAAGTGTCCAAGATTCCTCCATTCCTTCTGGAGGTTCTGGAAATGAATGTACTTTCAAGCTCATTCAAGTTGGGGCCAAATTGAACTCCTTGTGATCATGGAACTGAGGTCCAGCTTTGCTTGCTGGTTGTTAGCTGGCAGAGAGGGGCTCGCTCAGCTTTCTGAGGCCATTTGTGCTCCTCATCACACCCTTATCCCCAATGTCAAATCAGCAGTGCTCAGTGGAGTCCTGCCCACGCTGCCAATCACCTCTGACCTTACTTCCTGCTGCACTTGCTTCACCTCTGGCTAAAGTTCCCATTTTTAAAGACTCATGTGATTCGATGGGGTCCATCTGGATAATCCTGAAAACCTCCCTATTTTAAGATTCAGAGCTTTAGTTACATCTGCAAATTGTCCTTTGCTTTGTAAGGTAACCCTTCCCCAGGGTGCAGGGAACATCTTTGGAATGGACATCTTTGGAGACCATTCTGCCTGCTGTGCTTGGCAGGAGACCTTTCTTAGATAAAAAAAATCTTTGACGAAAGGTATATATGTCAGAATGGGCTTGATTATGCTGTAATAAAAGTGACCTAACAATCTCAGCCCTGGTTGGGTTGCTCAGTTGATTGGAGCATCATCCCATACATCAGAGGTTGCAAGTTCAATCCCCAGTCAGGGCACATATATTGGTTGCAGTTCGATCCCTATTTGGGGCATATGTAAAAGGCAACTGATTGATGTCTCTTTCTCTCTCTCTCTCTCTCTCCTTCCCTTCCTCCCTCCCTTCCTCTCTTTCTAAAATCAAGAAATATCCTCAAGTGAGGATTTTAAAATGACCTCAACATCTCCATGGCTTATTTTAAAAAAGGTTTATTTCTTGATTATGTTTCATTAGAGTTTGGCTTCTTCTTTCTAGGACTCCAGGTGACAAAACATAATTTATCTGGATCATTGACAGTGATGATGGGTAAGTGAAAAAGGAAACCATGACCCATCTAACCCTTCTTCCCAGAAATGACACACATCTCTTGTCCCATGATATTGGCTGCAGCACGTCACATGGGTCATGTAATTCTGCCTACCACCCCTCTCAGTGATAGTCAGCACCAAGAAGAAAATGGGATATTTGGTATAAAGTAATATGAACTGCAATAATAAGTAAACTTCTTGTCAGTTCTTGCTCTTCTGTTAAGACTAGCATTCTCAAACAATCCACACCGATTCCTTACTGTTAAGTGAGGGTATTTTATTCCTACTACTTAGACCATAGGTACAATTATTCACAACTAGTCATTACCCAAGGGAAGGAGTAACCTTAGTACAAACGCCAGGTAAACCAAAAATGTTGAACATGCTGCAAGCTAGAAAAGCAAAAATAATTACCTTGCTTATATTTTCCAAAGTCCTACAGGGTCTTATAGACTAGAAAACTGGAAGCAGTAATTGGGAAAATACTGAAAACCCTCCAAATCAAAAACATTTTAAATGTTAAGGATTAGAGTTGAGTTTTGTTACATGCTATCCAAGCAATCTTTCCGCCTTATTTATTTCATCTGCACACAAGGACATATTTTCATTGCTTTTATTTCTTTTAGAGAGGGAGGAAGGGAAAGAGAGAAACATCAGTGTGAGAGAGGAACATCAACTGGTTTCCTCCTGTACACAGTCAGACAGGGGATCATATGTGCCCAGAGCAGGGAACAACCTGCAATGTAGGTATGTGCCCTGACCAGGAATTGAATCTGCAACCATTCAGTTATGAGCCACACCAGCCAGGGCCCCATCCTAATTTTTGAAATTATTACAACAGTACTTTAATTTTAAAATAAATGCCAATTTTTCTTTATAGGGGAAAAAAACCTAAAAAGGTGTTAACATTTATTGAACCCCTCCCTTGAGCCATACTGAGCAGGCATTGTTTTGTGCTTTGCACCAGGTACAGTTGGTGTCATTCAAACATGGGGGGGGGGGCTAAGACAGGATCATAGTCAACATGGGGCGAGGGGAAGAAACCAAGGCCATGTGGCCAGGTGCTGGGCTGTAGTTTGCAGGAGGGAGAGCAGCTGTGTATGTTCTGTTACAGTCATCTTCACTCCGATCCACCCGATAGGCAAGTGACTTCCTGTTCTATGGGCAAGACCAGTGTTTGCAGAGATGGCAGAGATACATGAGAGACTGTCTTGGACTCTAAGAAATATTTTATCTCTTCTGGGTCGGCTCCTGGGAGCACATGTCAATGTCAGCCACTCAGGTGACTTTACCACCTATGGGTCATTGTTAAATTTTATTAGCTCTAACCGTGAGCACAGAGAGAAAAATCTAGTTTAATAGCTCCCCTCCCCCCCTTTGAAATCCTCTAGTTTCTGCAGCCCCATGTCCTCTCGGCTCCAGTCACCTGTCACAGCGCCTTTTTTGGACCTGTGGCGTTGCGCTACCCTGTCTCTCCTTGCTCCGCAGTCTCGTCTGGTACTGACAGCACATCCTGAGCTTAGAAACAAGAACAGCATTGACAGCAGCAGCAACAACCATGTCAAATTGAACTACATTTTTATAGAATTAGATTCCATGTTAATGCAGAGCTTTGGAGCCAGCGGTCATGGCTAAGAGAGCGTCACATCAGGAGGAGTTGCAAGTAGAGGTCACGGGTCTTTAAAATTAAGCCTCATAGACTAGTGTTAAATGCCGGTGAGAGTGATGCAAAGTTATGCTCTACTTCCTTGATCCTTTATAGAATCAGGGACGTAAAAGAAACTCAGAGGTTAGAACACCAAACAGGAGAAGAAACTGCCTCCTGTTGAAGATTTATGCTGAGACAGAAACACCGACAGGCTCCAGGATGAACCCGAGAGCAGACGCACGCGAAAGCACGCCGCGCCCCAGACAACGAGTCCGCCTGGAGTCCCAGGAGGCACCGTCCGGGCAGAGGGCAAGTCCAGCCCAAGAAGCAGAAGCGAGGGGCGAGGGGACACGCAGGGAGCAGGGGGAGCCGGCACAAGGGAGAGTTTCAGGAAGGCTCCGCAGGGCGCAGACCACACCTCCGGAGGGTGGGGGGTGCGCTTGTCTAGCGGGGCCCTTTTCCCGTCAGGTTAATGCTTATCCTGCAGAACAGCAACCTCTCTGACCTGAGTGCGCACCTGCGTGAGTGAGCAGCCCCCGGAGCTCCGAGGGGGAGGCGCCAGGGGAGTGAGGCCCGGCCAGGCTGCACCGCCCGGCATCCCGGGGCTGCTCAGAGCCGCAGCAGAGGGCCAGCGGGGGCCGCACGGGGGCATCTGGAAGGTGCTTCGGGCCTTCACCCAAGAAGCGCTTGAGATTCGCGGTTCATCTTCTGTGAGCTCATGTAGTCTGTGAATGTGAATCCTTTCCTCCATCTCCCGGATTGTAGAAAGAGAAAAGTCAACTAGACCATCATATTTCTATATGAAAATGTTGTAAGTTTAGCATTTCAGGAGAGTAAAATTTCATGCAATTCTAAGTAGGTGTTTTATCAGTTCTCTAATGAGTAGAAACAAGCTAACACTTCCCGCTTGGGATCTGGTCCATCAGTAACTTCCTCAAAGACCAAATGATGAGTAAATAATTCATGCGAGAGAGAAAAACTTGTATTTTAATTTGGAGTCCATAAGAAACTCTTGACTGTTAAGGATAAGTGCCACTACAGGTGTGTAATAAAACTGCCATTTCGTTGCTGGCCATGTTGGCTCTTGGTTCTTGAGTTCACCAAAGAAAAAATTCAGAGCCAAAAACTCTAGGGCAAGAGGAAATTTATTAAGCGTGCACAGCAAAAGCATACTTGAAGAAAGAATTCGAGCGGGCTTCTCGGAGAGCTGCCTTGATCTTTTAGAGAGAACGTCACAGAAGCTGAAGAAGTGAGCCAGCAGGGCTGTGTGGACTTAGTAAAGGCAAAGAAGGGAGCTTGGAGTCAGGGTCAGGGGGGCAGCCTGTGATGAGCTGCTGCTGCCTGCTGCTCCTTTTAGAGCTTTCTGGAAAGAAAACAAAGATACACACCTGAAGAAAGAAGGCAGGCCTAGCCTTTGTCTTAATGGTTTTTATCTGTTTTCTAAAGGTGCGGATCTTAGGGGAGGTCCCAGGGGAGGCTCTCAATAGAATATTCATCAGCTTTTCAGGTGTGTCCGTTCAGGGTGGTGGTCTAACTGATTGGTTGGTGCCAGGGCAGGGGGTTATAAGTCATTGCAGCTGGTCCTGATTGTAGATGTCGTTTTGTCTGGTTTGGATGCTTTTCTGGGCCTGGAGCTGAAACACTACTGAAGTCTAAATATTACCTGTCTCTGTGGTCAACAGACCCAAGTCTTTGTTCCTAAGATTATTTGATCCTGATCAGAACCTCATTGCTCTGAGGGCTTACTGTGTAAGCAAGAGACAAGGAGGCAGGTGAGTAAGGGTGCTAGACAAGGCCAGTTTGAATCAGCCATTTCTCTGTTTCTCCGTTCCACTTGCCAAGGAATTTTTCTAGCTTTTTACTATCCTGCCTCAATTTTAACCATTTTGATATCACAAACTGATGTAACAGGTTTGGGCTGGTGACAAGCAGGTTTATTCCCAATGTGCTCTATATTTTAAAAATTCATTCTTTCATTAACTACTGAATGTGTATTAAAGAAGGCACAGTTCTAGGTTCAGCAGATTACAAATAATAATAAAATGGCATTACCTTAGAAGATTTCACAATCTGGAGGGGGAGCCGATAAATGAGGAAGCAGTCATAAAACAGTGGGAATGTGATGTGTTTGGAGTGAGTGAAGGGAGAGGGGTCAGGAGATGGGCCACCAAGTCCTTGCTGTTGGGTCTCCAGAGAGGAGCTGGCTGCCAAGTAGAATGTCAAAGGCAACTTGGAGATCGGCAGCCACTGGCACCGGGGAGGGGAGATGGGACGTCTCCTTGGAGAGGAAGAGCAGGTACAGAGGCCTGGAAAGTGTGACCTTCAAGGAACTACAGTGATCATTGGGGCTGGGAATATAAGCAGGAGTTTTCATGCAGAAAGCCATGAGTCACTGGAAGGTTGAAGCAAGGGAGAGGAACATTCTGATTTGCATCTTTGAAAGATCACCTTGACTATCGAATGGAGTGAAATAGCAATTAGGAAGAGAAGTAAGAGGTGGTCTCTGTAACCAAGTAAAGAAACAAAGTCTTACACTGAGGGTTTAGCACTAGGGATAGAAATATGTGATTTTTTAAATGAGAATCCTCATAACTTAGGGACATAGTAACTGAATCAAATGAGGAGAGGAAATGAGTCACAATTCCTGACTTTAGCAACTCAGTGGGTGGTACTGTTGTTCACCAAATAAGCAAGCAGGAAGAGGCACAGGATAGGGGAAGGGAGTTTGGGCATGAGAGAATAGGATAATTTAGGACAACTTCACTTGCCTTATAATATTTAAAAATTATTTTGCACTGAACCAGATTGACTTTCTCAGTGTATTTGACGTGAAATAATTAATTTTCATGTGACTCTTACTAGTAAAATCAAGATTGACATGGAATGGTCATGAAGTTAGCCAATTATTCAATCTACACAAATTTCAAATCTTTAAACCCGAAGTTGCTCGCATGCACAAGTAATTCTGAGTTGTTCATTAGTGTTCTATAGCTATTTCTAAATAGATTTTGAAATGTATTTTTAGTGAGGTATTTGATCTTATTCATTCTCTTGTGTAACACCACAGTGGTTTTATTGTCTTGCAACCCTTTGTTAGAATTGATGCAGCTCAAAAATGGCTATGACTTTTGCCATTCATTGGTGGACCTTGCCTATTGCCATTATTACTAGGTGTCTAATGGTGATTTTTCTATTTGTCTCCTTGTCTTTCTCTGTTTCTCACTCTCCCACCTCCAGCTCCATTTGTTTCGCACTTCTTTATTCCCAGCACACAGGACACTCCAGGATCATCTTAAATACTTTCATCCCATTAACTGTTTTTATAGCTACATCATAATTCTGTGTTTTACAATGATTTTTGCAAACTAATACTCATTGGTGTTTTTAATGTTGACTCAAGAAAAGTCAGTAAGTGCAAATGTTCAGCCGCATTTGCACAGGACGGAAGACGCTCACCCTGCTGCATGGTGGCCCAATGGCCGTAACTGACTACTCAGTATTAGCTCAGTCTGAGACAGCTTTTTCTCCAGTTTTCAAGTATGGTTATGTGATTCATTTGTAATACAGTTTCTTTACAATCTAGTAGACTTTAAAAATTCACACATGATTTTTCTGTATCTACTGAAAGGTCACATGATTTTTCTTTATTCAGTGCATTACTGTGGTGAACTACATTGATTATTTTGGAAAGTTGGGGCAGGGTAGTTTGAAGTTACTGCCTGTGGTTTCTCCCCACGCACCTCTCAACAGGTTGCCGTCCATAACCCATGCATCTCGTTTCCGTAGCTCTCTTGCTAAAGTGATGGCCTTCACACTGCCATCCATTCCCTCCACGTTTTACATGCTGTCTGTAAACTTGACATGACATGCAACCACATTCTAGAAATGTCTCTTTCTGGGTTTATTGTTGTTGTCATCGTATGGCCACTGCACACCAATTTCTTTAATATTTCTAGATTAATTTCATGTTTTGCCCCATGTGCTTTCACTCTCCAAGACGTTTTCAGAAATTATGTACATCCAGTTGCTGCCATAACTGACTTTCAGATCTAGAACTCTCCCTGGTAAGTGCTACTCACAGCACATTTACTTGTGTTACATTCAGATGAATAGCAGAGGGAGACATGTCACACCCACTAACTCATCAGTCTTGGGAGTGGTCCCCTAATACTGCCAGGTGTTTCAATATCACAATACTATGTTAGAAAGGGAAGAGAAAAGTCCTTAAAATTCTATGTGTCCTTTCCACTATCTGGGAAGGAAAGCCTTTGAAACTGTGTTTACACCCCAAGGCCTGAAAGGCTGAAAGGGCCCATAGTGCCTAAAGGAAGAAGGCCATTAACACCTATGGGTATTCACATTCCAGTCTTGGAAAACTGGTACCGCCTTTACCTGTCAATCAACATGTAACTCCCTCACCCCATCCCACCAACTATATAAATCCTCAAAACAAAGGACTTGCTCTCTTGGCTCATTTGGCTCTCATGGAGTGCTTGGTGCTCTTGGCCTTCTGGCTGCAGGGTGTTTGGCCATCCTAGGGTGAGCTTGTCACCCTGGCGGTCTTTGGCCACCCTTGCTTTGGCTCTCACATTCACTAATAAACTTTGCATGCACAGTAATAGACTTGCTGATCTGTAATTCTTTACTGCATTGGTAAGAAGAACCAGGGTTTTGGGTTTCTTGATAGCACTTATAAATCACTTAGTAATCAGGATAAATAACCAAAGTGACTGTGTCAGCTGGTCTTGATCCTTCAGAAGTCCCCATTTCTTTTAGCCTAAATGTTATTAGCCCATCAGCTCTATGCCCTGCTTGCCTTCCAGCTTTATTTCTTGTCTCTTTCTTACCTGTACTCTTCACTTAATTATATAGATTATTTTCTGTTTCCAGATCGTGCTACGTCACATCTCTGATACTTGGTACATGCTGGTTCCTCTTTCTCTATTGCTCTTTCTCTTTAAATTCCTTCTTAATTTAAAATCAGTCTATTTCACTTCCTTTGTGAGGCTTTAGACCAACACCGTCTGCTCTGCTCCATGCCAGGGTGATGAGGATTTAATTCCCTTCACCCTCATTGTACTTGTTCATAACGCAACAGTGTGCTGTGATATCATTGCTTCATTGTAATCACTGACTTACCCCTTCCTCTCTCTGTCTCTCACACACGCCTGTAACCTAAGCACTGTGAGCAGGGACTGTATATTGGTCTCAGGACTTAAAAAGTCCCTGCTACACGTTTAGCAGTAACGTGTACTTGTTGAATAAGTAGCCCAAGCCATAAATCTGGAGGTTTGCCCTCATGGAGACATTCTTGAATTCTGGAAATTTCATCATTTTAATGTTAATTCAGACCTCCAAGATAACTTTCGGAATGAATATGGCTGGCAAGCTAGGTCAGGATGTACATCAAAAAGAGAGAAGTCCTGAGCAGCGGTTGGGGTGAGTCAGACCTCAAAGGCCCCATAAATCTGAATTAGGTGAGGGCCTCGTCAGCACAGAAAGGGCTTCCAGAAAGACAGGGCACCTGAACTGTGACGGCCCTGCCAGTGGGGCACCGTAGCAGCTGCCAGCTGCCTATATTCATCATTGTTAAATGCTGCTCCTCAGCTATGGCTCCCTCTATTCTGTGCCTTTGTGAACACTTTGTGGGGGCCGTGGGCCCAAGATGACTCACATCCCAAAGATTAAGCACCATTTCTAATAAGCTGATGACTGATTGTCATAAAATCGATGCTGCGTGACAGTCCCACTTCCTTTTGGCTGATGCTTTAAAGCATTTAAGACTTCATCCCTTATGCCTAAAGATAATTCAACTTTGCATGCTACTTTAAAATGTATGTTTTAAAAAGATGAAATAAAGTTTAAGTACATAGCATGTGTTAAGCATTTGCTTGATTATATCAGGCTATGAGTCAAAGATGAAATAAGGGTCAAAGATCTCAGTTGAAAACAGAAAATTTATGAGTCAGCCTTATTTAAATTAAATCTTTTTCTCTTGGTAGTATGAATGAAGCTCTGTGTCTTAATACAAACTGCAGTAGAACATTCTTAACTGTTCTTCATTTAATCTATGCTCTAGATTAATTGACAGCGTGTTTCCTCTCTAAATTGTAATGACTGGTTTCCATGCAACGACTTGAGGACCAAACCCAAGCAGAGGTGTTGGCAAACATGGCCCCTGAACAAACCTGTCCCACTGCCGGTTTTTGCACGCTGAGTTTTATGGGAACACATCCACAAACACTGATTAGCTTAGCATCTTCTCGTGTCAGCTGCTCACTAACAGAGTTCATAAACCTGCGCTGGGTGAGTTCCACTTCATGAGATGTAGGAGGTAGTGCTGTTGTTCCTAATCCTTAGTATCAGTTGTGTCTGTTACCTCATTATTGTAGGTATTGTAATTCAATATGGATTTTAAAAAACTGATGAGAGAGGAGTGCAACAACACCAAAAACGGTATTGAGTCTATGAACAAAAAGAGTTTAGTGACTTAGAAAAACAATAAAAAACAAGTATCTAAAATGTTGGTGTAGAGTTAAGTATAAAAATCATGTCAAAAATCTAGGATTCTAAGATTCCTTTAAAATTTTCTCCTATGCTTTCATGCCATAGGAACTGAAGATAAAAATTGTAAATAATGCACTAGAGGTATGATTCACACGCACACACAATGTGGAACTCCCATTGGTAGAACCTTAGTCAATAAACCATAGGTTGAGGCTTTGACCTTCCATCAAAGATTTCCACAGCCAATGTGCCCACTTATTAAGTATTAATGAAATAAAATTATTCACTGATTCACTGGTGTTCAAAAATGGAAGGTTAAACTTGATTAATTTCACTCAAGAACTTCAAAGTATGAGTCAAATAAGTCTGAAGTTTACTCCCATCTTCAATGATGACAGAAAAGTCAGAAGAAAATCCATATAAATTTAAATTTATAAATCACAATGCATCTAGAACTTACAGAACCTATCAGTACAGATTTTTTGAGTAGCTGCAGTTATCAGAAAATTACTAATAAATCTTAAAATTTAAAAACTTTTTATGTTTTCTCTTCTCCAATTTGTTGTCCTTATAGAAATCAGCATGGACTGAATGTACATTACTTAAAGGTTTTGACGGGTTTACATGTTGTGTCAGATACTTACTGAAAATATAACTTACATGAAAAAGCATTTCTGAAAAGCATTCCTAAAAATCACTTCTTCCCTTTCTATTTCCAAAGAGCTTAAATGAAGTTAATTTCTTTATGGCCACATGTTATAACTGATCTAAATGGATCAAGAAGCCATGGAAATATTGAAGGGGATGACATAGAAAAAATTTCTGTGCAAAGGTGAGCATGTGTTATCCAGAAACGAGCATCACGAAACAGCTGTTTCTTACCAGAGGAAATGGGATTATTCTTTCCAAATTGCAGCGTGTTCTTCACCTCTATTGTTGCTGAAAATGATAGTAGATATTTTCAGGAGTCAGGCAACAGAGCTGTCTCAGACTGAGCTAACACTGTAGTCAGTAGTCAGTTACTGCCACTGGGCCTTGTTCACACATGGCCGCCAGGCCGCAGGGTAAGTTTCTTTCATCCTGTGCAGATACAGCCGGACATTTGCACTTACTGACTTTTTCTGGGTCAATATGTAAAAAGCACTAATGAGTATTAGCTTGAAAAAAAACAATAAAACTCAGAATTATGATTAATAGGATGAAAGTAACTAAGGACATTTGTCTGGAGAAGTTGGAGGGACATTTGTTTTCAAATATGTGAGCATTAATCTTATGAAGAGGAATTAGAGGTCAGACCGCCTGCAGCATCAGAGGAGAACTTGCTCATAGAATATCTGGGTTTCAGTATGTGCTTTGTTCCCTTGCCATCCATCCATCCCTGGCTGCTTGGGAAGCCTGTGTCCTCTTTGAATTTTATTTTTCTGGTTAGCAAAATGGCAGTTAAAAAGATCCCTTCCTTAAAGTATTTGAAATGGTTTCACCTAGTATAAGCGTGTTTACTTGGGTGAGTCATTTGACTTCTCTAAACTCGATTTTTCATTAGCTACATCCTTCTCACTCACGTGGGCACGCCCCAGGCCCCTCTTCTCTGGGAACCACTCTCCTGTTCTCAGCTCAGGAGCCCCCGGCTCTCCCCGGCTTCTCTCCCAGCTCCATGCTGCACAAACTCCTCCTGGTGGGATGGCAGCAGTCACATACTTTACTTCCTTTCTAAATGTTGTATCTTTTTTTTTTCTGGGTTAGTAGTTTGTAACTGCAGGAAAGAAATTCCAGCAACATTGAACGCTTAGTGGGCAAACATGGAAGTCTCAGGTATTCTTTATTGATTTATTTAATACATTAAATGTATATTTAAATCCTCATCAAACATGGCTGTGTGCTAGCATATATGATTTGGATATAAGTAATATATAATCTCTTTTTTCAAGGGTCTTAACAATCCCAAAGCAACCAACAAACAGGCCCACACAAGTATAATATGATGCATTATATAGCAACTGGCATATGCCCCTTGGAAAATTATTTGCAAAATGAACGTCACAGTGATATCAATTCATTGTCACTGAAGACCCTGGGGACCTTCCCAGGGAGGTGGTCTATTTGATACAGATCTTAAAGTATGAAAAGCATGTAACAATGAAAACTCGATGGAAAGCCTTCTGTTAAGCTTTCCCCATCTCTTCAGTCAAGGTTTTTGCTCAGTCTTCTGCATTTGCTTTTCCGATGTCCTTGCGTCAGTCACCCTGGCTACAGTTGTGCAGTGGATGAGCGTGTCATTTCCCACTGGCTCCTTAAAGCAGGGACTTCATCTGCCATGAGTCATCTTTGCAGCACTGTCCTTTCAAGTCAAGTTTAAGGTCCTCTGAATCTAGTAATGAATCTTTTGCCTTCTTGCCAAATGCAGCAAAATCTGAGAAAATATTTATGAAATGAGACAGAAACTGGCTGTTAATTTGAATAGGGGCTGAAGGGTGAGGAAAGGCCAATAACCTCAAATGCCATTAAATTACAGGTCAAATCTCAGCATCTCTGCAGGGAGGGATTTGCTTTTCCTACCAAATGTACATTTCATACAGTCTACACAGTTCTATGCTTTACACAGTCAAAGAAATATCCAGTTATAAAGTGTATTTGCTAGAGAGCATTGCAGTTCAAATTGATTATTGTTCATGAATTTTTGTGAATTTAATTACCAAATATTTTTAGACTTAAGTAAAATTAGCCACAGCGATTCATTATTCAATAGATAAATTATATAAAACATACAAAAATTTAAAGATACCAGGTAGAAAAATGTTTGAAATATGAAGGGCTTTTGTGATATGAAAACTGTGAAATATGGATTTTGTCTTCAAGGGAAGAGTCATAAGCAACTTAACAGAGATCAGCATATATGCCTTGGGATTCAACTTCCAGCATAATTCTGACACATTCTTATTTATGAATAAAATTAATACATCACTTCCCTGATTGTCAGTCTCACTCATGACTCAGTATTACTGCCTCAGTGGCGTGAGTGTTATTGCTAAAGGGAAAATCTTCAGTATTTATTAATCGCTCTTAAACTTTAATTATACAATTCCATCATTATAATGGTGTCTAAATTTCAGCTATGACTCAGAAAGCAATGGTATTCATTATGATATTATGATTTATAGTAATTTGTAAGATCAGACTAGATCGCACAAAGAATGTTAATAATAGTATTTGTAAAATACACCAGAAAGTGTCCTTTGAAATCTAATTAAGACAATTCAAGAAGTAGCTAATAGAAACTCATGCCTTTAAAAAAAAAGAGAGTGAGAAAAATAAAAGCTGAGAGATTTTAAACCTTTTCATGAAAACAGTTTCTTTTGCTTAATAAGACTACATTAAAAATCATGAGGTTTGGCATTACTCCCATCTGCCTTCTAAGGACTTGGCCATCATGCATTATGACTTCAACCTCCAGAGCCCAGAACATCATCTTAGACACATGCTGCAGTTTGTGCGCTCAGTCAAAGTAGTTTTTGTGGTAGGTCATTACATTAAATTCAGATTTGAATTGCTACTCGCCCACACATTGCAATGAGACGATTTAAATCCACAAAATTATAGTTAAACAATATTGTATTAACACTATCCATCATAAACCATGGCATACTTAAAAAGATTCTCTTAAACAGTCTAACAAATATTTCTATATCATATTTGGTGCAGCTCAAAACGTGTATTGGTGTACTGTATCGAATAAATAAAAACAAAAACTATCTTTACTAAATTATTATACCACCTAAATTAACCTGATAGAAATACTATGGGGCAGCAGGATGACAATAGTGCTCCCGCCCCCCCCCCCAAAAAAAAAATAGTACTGTTAGGTATGAAGCAAAGAGCCCTGGGCCGGTAGTGTTACTGACACGGGAAAGTGGAAGTCTCAGGCTGCCCCCGCCTGCACCGCCTCACTGCTCCCCTTTGTCAGATGAGGAGGACAGATCTAAGTTTTCTAATTCCAAAGGCTCTCTAATTTTCAGCGTGGTTTAGGGTTATAAATATAGAATTATTTGTTTTAGCAAATATGCATGGCTTTTAACTTTGTTTTGGGCACAGTTCTAACACTTAACAAGTATTTACTGGAGACATTTGTTACGACACTACTTTCTCTACAAATAGTTTCGTTTACTGTAATATCATTTTCATGTCATCCAGTTTACACATCGAAAAAATACAATTCCGTGGCTCTTAGTATAGTCATAGAATTACACGATTATTATCACAATAAATTTTTGAACATTTTCACAGCCCTGGAAAGCCACGCTTACATCTTGACCTTTGTCCCCACCCCTGCCTGGTCTTCCCATTACCACAGCCTTATAAAAGCTCTAAACTATTTTCTGACTCTATGGATGTTCTTATTCTGGACATTTCCTGTAAATGGAATCATACAACATATGGTCCTTTGCAACTAGCTTCTTTCACTTAAGATAATATTTTTAAGGCTCGTCTCTCTGGTAGAATGTTTCCATACTTCAGTTCTTTTCATTGCTAAGTAATATTCTATAATATAAATAGACCACCTTTATTTATGTAATCAGCGATTGATTGACATTTATGCTGTTTCCACCTTTTGGCTATGACTAATGCTGCTATCAATATCCATGTGCAAAGGTTTGTGCTAGTATTTGTTATTTCTCTTGAGTATATAACTATGAGTAGCATTGCTGGATCCCATGGTAACTCTATGTTTAGCCCTTGACGGAAAGCCAGTCTGTTTTCCAAAGTGGCTGCGCCATCTGTACATTTCTAGCTTCAGTCCATGGAAGCTTCCGTGTCCCCACCTCCTCATTAGCACTGGTTGTCTGTCCTTTTGATCACGACCATTCTGGTGGTCTTTCACTTTGGTTTTGCTTTGTATTTCCCAAGGGCTAATAATGGTGACTGAATATCTTTTTGTGGGTTTATTCACTAATTAAATACCTTCTTTACAGAAATTTCTAGTTAAATCCTTTGCTGAGTCACAAAATTGGTTTGCTTTGTTTTCCTTTATTGAGTAGTAAGAGTGCGTTTGCATATGTTCTCCCCGATTCTGTGGTTGTCTTTCACTTTAGTGATGGAGTCTTTTCAAGTCAAAGTTTTAAATTTTGATGAAGTCTAGTTGATATGCATGGTTTGGCAAAAGTAGGTTTACAGTTGTGAGAATACAGATTTTATTCTTGTATTATTATTTACTAATTATTTTATTATTTTCCATACAAACAACGCTAAACCTACTTTTGCCCCAGCCTGTATATAGTTTTTTGCCTGAACTTTTGCTCTCATATTTAGGAAACCTTTGCCCAATCCAAGGTACCACTAAATTTTTAATTCTCACCTCGACATGAATTTGGAATAAAAACCTTTAACATTGAACACATGCTACAGACCTTTAGACCATACTTAGAATTTATACAATGTAAAATCTCATTTAAATGTACTTCTAGTATTTATGTGTCAAATTTTGGTAGTCATTTATGCATATGTAGATATGTTATGTGCATCTAATTTTACCACCAGGAACTTTTTTGTTTTAATAAGCTTTCTTTTTATTTTAGAAGTTTTGGATTTACAAAAATTTACTTAAAAAGTACAGAAAGCCCCTCATAAAACTTATCCTCAGTTTTCCCTATTTTAACATCTTATATTATTAAAGACCATTTGTCACAATTAATCAACCAACATTGATATGTTATTATAAACTAAAGTTCATACATTGTGCAGATTTCCTTAGTTTTTACGTAATATACTTTTTCTGTTCTAGGATCCCACACAGGTCACTTCATTCAGTTAGTTATCATGTCTCAGGTAACTCTTGGCTGTGACAGTGTCTTGGGCTTTCCTTGTTTTTGATGACTTTGATATTTTTGAGGAGTACTGGTCATGTATTTTGTAGAATGACCCTCAGCTGGTACTTGCTGGTGGCTTTTCTCGTGATTAGATTTTTCTCAGTCTTTGGGGGAAGCAGTGCAGAGGCCATTTTCATCCACAGCTATCAACGTGACTGTTGTGTTGACTGTCCCAGTTCTCTGGATTTTCCATTGTATAGTCATTTTGTCTTTATCTACTAATAGTTTTATGGGTTTTGAGTGAGATTCCGTTGTGCTTAGAGATCATGTTAGGAGGTAATGATGTTTTAACAATATTCCAATTCATTTGTTTATATCCAATCTGATTTTTTAAATCAGTGTTTTCTAGTTTCCAGATATGTATTTGTTATTGCTATTTTAGTGCTATTGTATATTTTGTCTTTTTACATTTAAAATTCTAATTACTTGTTGCTAGTATAAAAAAGAAGTTAATTTTATATGTTGACCTTAGATATATTTTTTCCTTATTAACATCAAGGAATTTTTCTTTTTTTTTTGTATTGTTTTGTTTTGTTGTCCCGGTGGTGGGTTTTGGGTGGATTCTTTAGTATTGCCTACATCGCAGTCATGTCAGTAGGATGTTGATTAGGAATACTAAGAGAGCCATAATTGCTTTATTTCTGGTCTTAAAGGGAAAAAGTCTCTCACTCACTATTAAGTATGAGGTTTACTGTAAGATATCACAGATGTTCTTTATCACGTTGAGAACATCCTCCTATTTCTATTATGCTGAGAGTTTTATCACAGATGGGTGTTGCATTTTGTCCAAATGACTTTTCTGTATCAAGTTATATGCTCCTATGAGTTTTCTTCTTTATCCTATAGATTAATTAGCTTTGACTACCTAGGATAAATACTAATTAGTCATACTGTATAATTTTTCTCGTACATTATTGGGTTTGGTTTGATAATATTTTGTGAAGGAATTTTATTTCTATCTTCATTAGAGTTATTGGTCTATAGTTTTATTTTCCTGTAAAATGTGAAGTATTGCTCCTGTTTCTATTTTGTGAAGAATTGATGTCATTTCTTATCTAAACATCTGGTATAATTCACCAGTGAAATAATCTTGGCCTGGTGTTTTGTTTTGCTTTCTGAGTTTATTAGTTGGTAATTCAATTTAATGAATATAGAGCTGTTCATATTATCGCTTTTTCTGTGGTTGTTTATGTCTTTTAAGAAATTAGTCCATTTCATCTAAGATACCACATATGTGGGCATGGATTTGTTCATAATATTCCTTTATTATTCCTTCAAAGTCCACAGAGTCAATAGTAATGACTCCTCTTTCATTTGTGATTTTAATAATTTATCTCTTTTCTCTTTTCTCTGGTCAGTCTGGCTAATGGTTGATCAAATTTATTGATCTTGTCAAATAATGAGGTTTTTGTTTCCTTGACTTTATTGTTTTCCTGCTTTCAATTTATTGACTTTTGTTCTTTTATTTTCTTTTATTCTGATTACTTTAGGCTTGATTTGATCTTCTATTTTTAGTTTCTTAAAATGTAAGCCAAGTTATTAATTTTAGATTTAAATTATTTTTACTTAATGCTATGAATTTTTATTTAAGCAGTTTTTGCTGTATCTTAAATATGTAAGTTGTATTTTTATTTTAATTTAGTTAAATATATTTATATCTTTTTCTTTAGACTTATTCTTCTATCCATGTGTAAGAAGTATGTTGTTTAATCCCCAATGTTTTGAACTTATGCAGTTATCTTTCTGGTTTTGATTTCTAATTTAATTGTATTAAAAAGTAAGAATATATTTTTTTATAATTTCCATTTTTAAAATTGGTTAAGGTATGTTTTCTGGCCCAGATGTCATCTTATATATATTGGTAAATGTTCATGCAAGCTTGAGAAGAATATATATTGTGTTCTTGTTGGTCTAAATAGTCTATGAATGTTGATTAGATTAAATTTCATTGATAGTGTTTTTCAAGTCTTTTATATGCTTACTGACATTCTGTCAACTTGACTATTAACTATTGACAGAAGGTATTGAAGTTTCCAACTATCAGTGGAATTATCTATTTCTCCTTTAGTTCTATGAGATATTCTCTTGTGTATTTTGGCATCCTGGTATTAGGTACATGCACATTTAGGATTGTTATATCTTTTCATAATATTGACCACTTTATTATTATGTTATGTTCCTCTTTAATGCAAATAATGTTTCTTGTTCTGAAGTATGATTTGTCTGAAATTAATGTAACCATTCCATCTTCCTTTTCCTTAGTGATAGCATGACACATCTTCTGTCCTTTTAATTTTCACCTGAGCTTTTCTATTTAAAATGATATTTTTAGGAAGTATAGAGTTGGGTCTTGTCTTTCTGTCTATTGTGATGACCTTTGTCTTTTAATTGTAGTACTTATATCATTAATATTTGAAGCTATCTTTGATGTCGTTGGATTGATAACTACCATTTTTATAACTGTATTCTCTGTATTAAAATTTTTTGTTTTTCTTTTTCTCCCTTCGCTGGGTTTTACTAATTCAATGTTATCTCTTCTCAGTATGTCCATTATACTCTAAAATAAACTACTGGTTGAAATGATCATAGGTGGACTAACCTAAGTCCTTCAAACAATACTGGGTGGTGTTTAGTGTAGTGATGATGTTGTAACAGAATATTCTCAATTCTTCCTTCGTGTGGCTGTCATTCACTTCACTTATGCATATGCTATACCCACTCAATATGTCATCACTTTTATTGCTTTAAACAAAAACATATCTCTTAGATATATTAAAGATAAGAAAAATAAAATATTTTATTTTACCTTCATTCATTCCTTTCTGATGCACTTCTTTGCTTCATGGAGACCCAAGTCTCTCCCTCTACCTTTCTTTAAAGATTTAATTTATTTATTTTTAGAGAGAGGGAAAGGGGGGAAGAAAGAAAGGAAGAGAAACAGCAATATGTGTTTCTTTCATGACCCCAACTGAGGACCTGACCCTCAATTCAGGCATGTGCCCTGCCTGATGGGGAATTGAACCAGTGACACTTTGGTTCACAGGTTGGTGTCCAATCCACTGTGTCACACCAGCCAGGGCCCAACTTACCTCCCTGTATTATTTTTCTTTCCACTTGAAAAATTTTTACATTTATTGCAGGAAGATCTCCTGGTCACGAAGTCCTTCAGTTTTTATATGTCCGAGGAAGTCCTAATTTTTCCTACAATAACATTTTTGAGAACAATTTCCCTGGATACAGAATTCTAGGTTGGTGTACTTTTGTTTTCTTTTAACACATTAGGTATTTTATTTCACTCTAATCCTGCTGTACTATTTCTGACAAAATGTCTGGATAACTTCTTATTCTTTCCCCCTGTGGTCCAGGTTTTTCTCTCCCCAGACTCCTTTCAAAAGGTTCTGTGCTCTGGTTTTCTAATCACACTGATGTTTCACCTTTTAAACTTGTTCAACAGTTCTTGACTGTTCTGTTCTGGCATTTTTTCCCATCCTTTGTTCTTTGTATTCCTGTTTGGGACGTTTCTATTAACCTAGCTTACAATTTTCTGTCAAGTCTCCTGATAAGACTGTGGGAAGCATCCTTGTTTTCTGTTACTGTATTTGTTATTGTTACCATTTCCTCTCATACTTTCTTAGACTTTCCAACTCTCCACTTGCATTGTGTACCTGTTCCTGCATGTTGAAACCTTCACAAATGTTCCCTCATGTTGTGTGCCCTGTTGCCCTCTATTGCCTCCCATCTACAGCACCCTTAATCTGTTTATTGAAGCCCTGTTCTCCCATTGGCTACATTTTCCCCTCCATAAGTGCGACAGAGAGCTGAGTGAAGTGATGATCAGCACACGCTGACCCTGGAGAGCAGGCCTTTGTTAAGCAGGGTCCAGGTGTGTTTCCAGTCCTGCAGAGCCACGAGGATCTTCACCGTGAGAGTCTGGTGTGCCCCTTGCAGGGAGAAGCAAGGAGCTTTGCCCAGGAGCCTGTGGCCCCGTGAGTCTCTCACCTTCACATGAGTTCACGCTAAGCTTCCAGCAATTTATCAAAATCTTTGTTTTCATGTCCTGCCAGTTTATGGTTCCAGTGGCTTCTGTTCCAGGGAGGCAGAGCTCGGCTGTGTCTTTCTCGATGCCTGTTTCTCCAGGTTGGGGGTGGCTACTTGTCCTGGAACCTCATTTCTCTGATAAGCCCATGAAAAAGTCATTGTCCAGCTGATCCATGTGTGTGTAGGTGTGTGAATGCATACATTTATTTTTATATTTTTTATTTCATTTGGAAAATACTATATATCTATATCTGCAAAGAGTAGTTATGTATAAGCATATACCTGTATCTCTCTCTCTCTGTACTTACGCTATAGGGAAATAGAACTGTATTGTGACAAGGAAGGCCAGCAAATAGTCAGGAAGGGGAGGGTCAATGGGGAACACCTATCACTCAGGCTTCGGAATTGCTGGGTCCTTACCCAGCCCTTCACCTCCAAGTATATTCTGTCAGTTTCCAAATTCTGATGTTTTACTTCCCAAATACTTTACCACTTCACCATTTTCATCTCACATCTGAGTTGCTGCTCTACAGAGAGGCGGTGAAATGCTTGAGTTAAAGTTGGCTTTTTTTTTCAAAGTTGACTTTGAGGCAGGTTACAGAATGTTTAGGGCAAATGCCTTGTCAGAAAGGTCTAGTTGTAGTTACTACAGTATATAGATTTAAAAATTACATGATGAATTAATTATCCTCCCTAGTCTCAGCTATGTCTGTTCTAAAATGTGGATAATACATAGTACATATAACAGGGGCTGTTGCAAGAGTTGAGATTCTAAGAGGCAGATACATAGTTATTACATATTAGGTGTTTTTATTATTTTACTATTTGTTATGATTACCGCTTGTCTGACCCCTGCTTGCTTCCAGGTTTGTAGTCCATTCTTGACTTTTGTGGGAATAAGTGAAGACCAATCAAACAAGAAAAGCTAAGGCTACGTATGTAGGACTTGCTTTAGCAAGGGCCCCTGTCACTGCCACACGTATGTGGCAGAGATGTGGAGGCGGGTATGAGGGTAGGAGCACGTTGTGGTGACAAAAAAGGGAGCTCCCAGAGCGCCAGTTGGTGGCTGTGGGCCTGGGAGGCTACGCACAGGCTGCCAGGAGGGGCGTCCTCTGAGTTAGGGGGCGTATCTGCCTTTGGGTGACCCTGGGTTGGAAGTGAGGACACAGACTAGTGAAGCTGTCACTTATTAATCAAGTCCTGGCCACTCCGAGTCGATTTTACAGAAGCTGTTGTTTGGCTCCCTGGATTGTCACTAGAAATGGCAGGCTGGTTCTGCCAGTTCCCTGTGCAGGACGCTGCCGTGTGGGTCAGAAGTCTATTTCTGCTTTGGTCTCTTTGCATGTTTAGTTCTCTCTTTGTCTCACAGTGATACATGTAAGACACAACTCACAGAGGGTGACGTCTTGGCTTAACTGCCTTCAACGGCCCCACGTCTCCAGGAGGACTCAGAGCCCCCAGCAAGGCTGCAAATCCCCTGTGGTCCTGCTCCTCCTGTCTTCAGCTTTGAGACCCCTTCTGCAAGGAGACGGTGCTTTGTCTTAAAGCAAGAACAAAACCACCCGCAATGCAAGGCACACACTGGGCTCACTGTCAGCCCTGCTCAGTGTCGCCTCTGCGCAGAGCACCTCCACCCACGCTCTTGCCCCTGTCTCCCTCCTGCCAGCTGGGCTCAGCATCTTCCCCAGAGCCTTCCTGGAAAGTCACCAGCGCGCTGCTGAGCTCCCAGATCAGCCCTTGCCCTCGCGTTGCAATTCCCTCTTCCTGTCTGTCTCTGCCCTTTCAGACAGTGAACTTCCCCAAGGAAAAACTGTCCTCACTCCATGGCCCCAGCACCTCGTGCGGTTCCTGGCACACACACAGCCAATAAGAGTGGGGGTTTGGATCACCATTTCCAGTTTCTGACTTCCGGTTGAGTTTTTTTCCAATATATTATGTCTTATGAAAATGTGACATTAAAAATGAATGCTAGAAAATATATTCAAGTGGTGGAGTGGAACCAAATGTGATCAAGGCATTTTAAATCTGTCCTTTGTGACATTTCAGAAAATGTCTCTCTTCTGATGTTAAGTAGCCCTTGAGCAGTCCACAGACCACAACTGGGAAGGGGGACTCCTTCTAAAACACCCGGAGCCTGGAATTTAAGATCTGCTCTTCTGATTTTTTCTTGCCAGTTCTTCACTCACCAAATATTAAACTGCATGTAGTACCCAGAACACACCGTGCGCTATGACGCATCTGGCCTTTGCATATACTATTTCCATATTCTGAGACAAATTCCCATATAGCTCCTGGCTAAGACCTATCCTTTCTCCAAGACTTGACTTATGCATACCTTCTTCTGGAAACTCTCTGGGAAGGTAAGAGGCCCATTTTGCCTCACTATACTCCCCAAGTGTTCAGAGAGAAACCTGCCATTCTTTTTATCTTAATTGCAGCCTTCACTATGTAACAGAAAGTAATACGGACCCCTGAGCGACTTGGGACTAACAGCACCTGACAACTGCCTACCCACCACCCATTGGCCCTTTCCTCTTTGCCAACAGAGTCCAGTTTGTTCAGTACTCACTCTGCTACGAGTAGCTCACACCTCAGGAAAGCTGGCCACACCCCCTGACCAGGAGTGCACCTGATTGGTCCATGGGTAATTCTGTTTTCCTCCACAATGATTGGCTCAAGAATATCAAGTTTAATGCATCTTTTCTCAGCAATACTCACTAAATACTATTTTGTATTTTTTCTTTTTTATTGAATTTATTGGGGTGATATTGGTTAAAAAAATTATGTTTCTGGTTAACTGCCATTTTTCTGTTTAAATATCAATAATGATAACCTGGACACACTGACCAAAGAGTCAACCTTAGGCCTTGGCCAGGGTCTCAGTTGGTTGGATCATTGTCCCAAACACCAAAAGGTTTTAGGTTTTATTCCTGGCCAGGGCACATGCCTAGGTGTGGGTTCCATCCCTGGTTGGGGCAAGTATGGGAGGCAAACAACTGATGTTTCTCTCTCTTTCTCTTTCTCTCCCTCCCTGTTTCCCTAAAATCAATAAGAAAATATCCTCAGGTAAGGATTAAAACAAAAAAACAGGCAACTTGAGGCAGAGAGAGAAAGCCAGTCTTTCCAAAGAGAAAGGCAGTGAGAACCCCTGGGTTAGACTGCTCACTTTGGAAATGGTTTCTCTGCCTGCATGCCACAAGGACTCTACTCTGGTAGACTGACTGGGCACAAATTAGGGGACGCGAGTCTCCTGTAAGGGGCTCCTGTTTCTCTTCCCTCTGACTCCAGGCCATGTTCTCTCCCTGAAGGGTCTTACACTGTCCTCTAAGCCAGTCTTTCCACCTGTTTGTTTTCCCATCCAATCCACCCAGCTCCTCCTGTACACGTCTGGTCATATTATTCATCTGCTCAGATTTCAGCTTATCAAGTTGCTAGCTGTAGACTTTTGCCCAAATCCTCTGTCCTGGACCTACAAGCTACCTTTTAATTTCTAGTTCACCATGTAGCCTTTCACTTACACTCCAGATAAATTGTGTACTTTTTCCAAAACACATCTTGCATTGTCTTGCTTCCATGAAATTCCTCAACTTGCAATTTTCTATTTGTCTGTGAAAGTTTTGCTGATCCCTTTCTCTTAGGAGCTTATTATAAATAGAGAGTCAGTGACCTGGAGTCAGGGTCAGCAATCCTACAAAGAGTGGTGCTTATAAAACACATCCTCCTAAAAAGCTTTTAAAAGTCATGGTGCCTAAAAGATCTGACTTAATGTGGCATCAACAGATCATGGACACTGTATTGGATTAGATGACAGAGATCCATAAAAATAGCAGATTCCCTAATGACATTTTATTCAGACATTATATAAGAGAACAATCAGTGTTCCACAGAAAACGCTGTTAGTTTTATTTGTGTTTGGTGGGCTTTCAAGAGACTGAGGACAGCATCCGAACTATTAGCTCTAGAATTCTGGATCTATCTAGAAGCTGCATTTTAAAGAGTCACTGAAAGTGATTACTTTTTAAACTAAATTTTAAGAGCCTTTGTGGGAAATATTCCCAACTTTTTAATAACCTTTGATGGTTGGTTAAACTTTATACTTGGGTAATTGTTTCCTTTAATGGATTGTCAATGCCACACAAGGTCATGGCTTATATTCCTTGAATCTCTCCAGAGCCTAGTAAGAATGCCTTGTAGACCAGAAGGCTGTCAAATGGTAAATCTGTAGGCTGCAAAAATGTGAGGGAATATGCTTCTTGATATTGTTACAGAGCAATAATTTGGGAGGAAACACAGGATTTTTAATGTAACACTATTTCCTTCAGAATAAATTGTTGGCAAAAGTCAAGTCTGCCCATCATTTGTGGCCATAGTAATTGGCTAGTATCAGTAGGCATGTTCAACATGCTACCTAGTACATACATGGGAAGACTCTGACTTGGAAGATTTTGTACTTCTGAATTTTCAGGAATTTGAGTAATTGACAACTGTCTGCAGTTGGTGCATTCATGGTGGTGTAAGAATATGCTCAATCTGAGCTGAGGGGGGTGTAACGTCCTAGTAAATGAAAGAGGACCAAGAAAACACGGGAGTGAGTGATAAGAGAAGAAATAAAATGTGGGCAGAGATAGATCTGAAGGAACCTCCCTGCACTGGGAACTTACCAGCTTGGAGATAAAACCAGGTAGAATGTTAATTGTAATTCAAAGCCTTTGATCTCTTAATGGTCTTAAAAGAAAAAAAAAAAAGCTTTGGCACCATCGTTTAAGTAATTTACAGCTAAACTTAATTAAGCACTGGCCCTTAAATTTGCAGGAAGCAAATGTGGACCTACAAAGTCTTGGTCAGAGGAAGAACATAGACTGCAGCGCATGTTCAGGGCTGAGCAGCGGGTATTCTCTTGTCAGGTGCTCCTTTAAAAAAAAAAAGATTTTATTTATTTTTTAGAGAGAGGGAAAAGGAGGGAGAAAGAGAGGAAAGAAACATCGATCTGCTGCCTTTCATACACCCTCAGCTGGGGACCTGGCGCACAATCCAGGCACGTGCCCTGACCAGGGAATCAGAGCAGCGTCCTTCTGGTTTGCAAGCTGATGCGTAACCCACTGAGCCACGCCAGCCAGGGCTGGTGTTCTTAATCTGAAGCCTCGTTATCTCTTCTCTGTCACTAGGTAGCAAACCTTCATCCAAATTGAATGAATCAGTTATCTAATTAATACTGACATACTATTTCTAACAGTTGAGGGAAACGGGGGGAGGGGAAAGGATGACGGGTGTCAGTGTGCGTGACTGCTAATATAACAATTAGGCCAATCAAATTTGACAAATCGAATAAAAAGCTAACAGATCTAGGGGGGTGTTCTATGTTTTTTTTCCCCTATAGCTGTAATGCAATGTGAAGAAAAATTCTGTCTGCAAAAAAATCCTGCAATTAGCCATCACCATTTATCCTGTGCTGACCATTGGACAGCCTCATTAGGATGTTATACTTCATGAATCTGGAGCTAAAGAGCAGATTGCTGGTTACCTGTGGCACCTGACACGCAGCCATGTGTGGCTTCCTTACATGCATATCCACGTGTCCCTCAATGTGGGGGCTGTTAGGGCCGCTCAGGACCGGACCCTTGGTCCCTCCCTCTATCCATGGTGGTCTAAACTAGAAAAAATGATGACCTAAGTTTTAAGTAGACATGTAGACAGCAGGAATCAAACATTTTTCTTATTTCACTAAATGTAAAGGGCAAGGATTACAGAATGTGACCAGTGCTCTGGGGGCCACCCTCACACATGGCAGGCATGGCAACTTGACTACCGCACAAGCACCCTTGTCACCAAGGACTAAAATCACTTGACAAATTCCCTCTGCACAGTTCTCCAGTGGCCGCTGCCCGTAAAGTGGCCACAAGTTATGCTCCATTTTGATTTCGCTGTCAGTTTTCTATTACATTACACAGACCTATTACAGTTATTCAGGTCCTCTGTTTCTGTATTTCCTATAATTTCTTGTCTTCTTCTATTCACTGAGTGTTAAGGATAGGGAGTGAATAACTGCAGGAGTGATGAATAAATAACAATGAGCCGTATGGAATTTGGGACGATAATAGAGAGGGGACACGGAGCCAGAGGGGCCAACAGCACTCCAGGCCGCCTTTCCTGAAGACAATCCTGGCTGCCCACGTGCTCCTCCAGGTCTCCTGGCCTCCCGCTCCGAGGGGAGTGGAGGAACATGTGGGAGCGAGCAGCCAGGAGACTGCGCTGGAGCACTTGGCTCGCTCAAGACTATAGCAAAAGAGAAATATTGGCTAAAGTAGAACCAGATAACGGGTCTTTTGGTCTCATCTGTGCCACCAGCCAGCGTGCGACTAAGTAGGAAAAAGCACAAGATGCCCCTAATTCACACTCGGGTGTCCTGGTGCTCCCACCAGTCTCGTTCTCACGTGGAGCCTTTATGTCAGGCCATGTGTACGCAGCCACCTTGCTGGCAGGACCACACAGCAATGGGAAGTCACGAGTCCTGCGTTATTTTTCCCTGCCAAGCTTGAAACTCGTTTCTTTATCTGCTCTGGTTGCTCTGTCTCCTGACCTGTTGTCTCATCTCCCGCCTCCAGCGGCGGAGACCTGATTCTCTGGCCCCAAGCACAGCCCCTCTGCTGGGCAGGATTCCCTGCTGCCTTCCCTCTGTGCCCACGGATTCTCTGACAGCCCTTCACGCAGCCAGCATGCCCCCTAACTGGGCTGCTTGTTCACGGCAGAATACAGTCGTCCTTTCATGTTTTCTTAACCCAAAGAGGTTTTCTTTTCTTCCCTTCTCTGGTCCTAACTCCCTTCTCTGTGTGCCCTCGCTTGTTAAAGGGACCCTGGCCATGGAAGGGTGGGGGTCCCTGCCCATGCGGGATGCCATGGACGGTCCTGGGGAGAAGCTGCCCACTGCTCGGGCAGAGCTCACGAGGGGGCACCTGCTGACTGAAACCTGCTCTCAGAGGAAAAAAAAAAACAAAATTAAAAAACGCCTCTGAACTTTTTAAAACTGTGCTTCACGCTTTATTCAGGTTTCCTCAGTTATTTTTTTTTTTAATTTCATTTTTTGGTTTTTCAATTACAGTTGTCCCATTTTTCCCCCATTGCTCCCCACCCAGCCCATCCCTTCTCCCACAATCATATCCCTCCCCGTTGTCCATGTCCATGCGTCCTTCATACACGTTCCTTGACTAGACCTTCCCTTACTTATTCTTCTTCTTTCCCTCCCCCCTGCCCCCTGCTGACTAGTGTTCTAGTCTTTGCCTATTTAGTTCGTTTGTTTGTGTTGCTCTTTAGTTTCCTGTATTAGGTGATATCATACGGTATTTTGCTTTCTTTGCCTGGCTTATTTCGCTAAGCATACTTCTCTCTAGTTCCATCCATGTTGTCGCAAAAGGCAGGAGTTCCTTCTTTCTCTCTGCTGCATAGTATCCCATTGTGTAAACGCACCACAGCTTTTTGATCCCCTCATCTACAGATGGGCGCTTAGGCTGTTCCCAGCACTTGGCTATTGTAAACAGGGCTGCTATGAACATAGGGGTGTTCCTCAGTTTTTATCTTCCTCTGTTCCGGGACCTCATCGAGGAGGCCACAGTTCATTTAACGGGCATGTGACTTTAGGCTCCGCCTCCCTGTGAGGTTCTCAGTGTCCTTGTTCTTGGTGACCATGGCAGCGTTAAAGAGTTGCGCTCACGTATTTTGCAGCGTGTCCTTCAACAGGGACTTTCCTGGTGTTTTTCTCATGATTAGACTGCAGTTCAGAGGTCTGAGGAGGAAGACACAAAGCCTTTCCCTCACATCGAGGGCGCACACCGTCAACACAGCGCCACTGCTGGTGTGAACCTTGACAGCCCGGCCAAGGTGCTGTTTGTCAGATTTCCCCTCCGTAAAGGTGTTTTTCCTCCCATTTCCATCCTGTCCTCTTTGGAAGGAAGTCACTGCAAGACCCACACTAAAAAGTTGGGGGGGGGGGTGCTCCACTTCCCTAAGGGTGGGTGTCTACACACATGTTTGAATTCTGAAAGGAACATTTGTCTCTCCTCCTTCATTTATTTTTTTGTCCAATCATTTTAAAAAGTCAGTATGAACTCATGGACATTCCTTTTATACATTGGGTTATACAGTATTCCCTCACTTATTGAGGGTATTGTGTTCTAGATCCCCCCGCGATAGGTGAAAATCCGCTTAGTAGAAACCTTGCATTTATTTTAGTATTTATATTTATTTTAAGGCTTTATAAACCCTTCCCACACACTTATAAACTGTTCCCAGTCCCTTATTAACCTTTTCCACACTTTTATAAACACTACTTATGTTCTTAACCCTGGCTGGTTTGGCTCAGTGGATTGAGCGTCGGCCTGCGAGCTAAGTGTCGCTGGTTAGATCTTCCAGTCAGGGCACATCAGAGAAGGAAAACTCTGACTCCAAAAAACCTCCGCTGCCTTGCGGCATACCTCTTCAGGGGAAAGGCTAAGGGAGTAAACCCCGACAGAAAATCCGGAGCCGGAGTCCCTAAGGCGGTTTGACGTTGTAGTCAACACCGGCAACTCCTGCGGCGCACCTGAAGCCAAGCTGTATCGACTCCGTCTTTCCCTTGGACCCTTCAGCTGCGAAGAGAGGGGTGTCTGCTGCATGGGCAACAGCAGACCCTCCATATCACCCTGCCCAGGCTCTGTAGCTTCAGCTTCACTGGAGAGGACACTCCAGCGTCATCACAAGGTGTCGATTCAACACGGGAGGAGACAGATACCGTGTCACTCCCGAGTCGGACTGCACAGCCATTCTCGGCGGTGCAGATAGACTCTTAAGAAGCTACACCATCATCTCTCGAGACGGACGGCTGCCGCCGCCGACGACTTATGTTCTTAAACATTCTACACTCTTAAATCTATGTAACTTGAAAAACGTATGTATACGGTACCGCAAAATCCCACGATATAGTGAAAAATCTGTGATAAATAATTAAATATAATATTTTTTAAAAACCTGCGATACAGTGAGGCCGCGAAAAGTGAACCACAATGTAGAGGGGATACTGTAATCCATTATAATATCATTTTAGTTTGTTCTTCAAGTTGTTTCAACTTCAGTTGATTTTGTTGTATAACCCAAAAGGAACTCCTCTGGAGGAAATTTCATTTTATAGTTTCTCTAGAGATTGAGGGAGGGTATGCTAGGCCAGCATGAGGGGCGCTTGGGCTTGGGGTTTTGTGTGAGTTACACATGATGCTTGCTTTGTATGTCACCCCTGCCTTCAGTAGAGACCGCTTTGAATTGTGCGGGAGGAATATCATGTCCAAATGTTTCTGTTGTCTGAGACCTTAGGGTTCTGATATTTTTATTTCATTGGAGGAGAAAAAACCTTATTTTGGTTTTTCATACAATTTTGTCTTCCATAAAGTGTCTATGATCCACACATTTAAACCCACATCCTCTGGCTCAGGAAGAGATAGAGTGAGCATAGAACAAGGCAAATGCTCCCCAGACAAGAGGATCAACACAGTCAGTATACACATTGTGATGAGATGCCGGATATTAACACAGTTAGCTCCAGTGCTACACTCCACGCTCATATTAACAACATTCCATTAGGAGTCACAAAACAGCCAATTAGATAGTTTATGCACCCAGTACCATGCCTGTGATGTGGTAGACAATGACTATTTCTTGACATAATTAATTAATTAATTACTCAATAACATTTAGAATGTTAATGAATTAGTTAATGATATCTAGAAGGTTTTCTTCACCCTAAAACATTTTATTGATCAGTTAAAACATGTGAACTATGCTAATCCGTTCTATATGCTACCTTTCTGAGGTTTCTTACCCTGTACTCCAGTCTCTCCAGTTTGGCACCTAAAATTGTTTATTTTTGACAGATTACAGCTTTGTTAAAAAAAGTATATTTAGCAAAAAGTCTACAGGGAAATATTGCAGAATATTTCTAGACACTTCTAGACACTGAGATTACGGGTGGTTGGCTACTTCATTGCTCTTTTATATGTTCTCACTTTTTCTATAACAGACACTCTTTGCTTTGTGAAAGGTGCATCATGCTTTATATTTTTAATGCAAACATTTCTATTGCTGATACATTTAGTCAATTAGTGGTATAAATATTGCTTTATATCTGGTCTTGTTGCAATGAGGGCTAAAAATCTAACAGGAAATTTAAGTAAGTAATAAAAATATTTCAACCATTAATAATATTTTATCCTCTAGATACTGAGCTGATTGAAAACAAAGAATTCAAGTATTATATCCTAGTCTCTGGTCACCTCGGGATCCTATGGACAGAGTGGGAAGCAGTTTGGGGTTCTCCTCTAATGAATCATGACTTCCAAGTTAAAGCAAACATACCATTTTCCAAAGAGTCCCTCTCAGTGACTCTATGAGGAGAGTTCTCTTCTTGGGGGATCACCCACGTGAGCCTTTGTTCCCACCATGGTCTTTCAGAGATGTGGACAGGTCACGTTCAGTTCCAGGAGTGTGCCTTTGATTGTCTTATTTCTGATCGAGTTATCACGAGTCAAAGAATCATGTGAAAGTGGACTTGGGGACCCACTACATGAAATAAGCTCACTTAGTCTGCACAGTGCACAGCCTTCCCTCTGAAGTCTGTTCAAGGAACATTTTTCTTTCCAACAGCACAAGGATTATTATCTTGGGATGGCTTTGAGTTTATCTTTGTGGAGGTCGTATCCAGAGCAAAACTGCAAAGAATCACATTCAGAAAAAGCTGGGACCTTTGTCGTGTGATACACTGTATACTGAAGTCTTCTAGGGGAGAGGTGAATGGGTATAAAGAGAAGGGAAATTAGGACATGATAAGCTTAGTTGCCCTGAATGTATAATTCATTTTTATGTTTTAATTAATAAATTATAAAGTATCACTCCCTCACATGGAAGTCTCCCTGTTGCTGGTCATGGTTATAATGATAATGGTGATGATAGCGATGATGCTGCTGCTGCTGGCGGTGACGATGGTGACCGCGGCCCAGCCAGAGAAGTGCTCTCCGGGCTGCAGCCTTTGCTGAGTGCAGCCCCAGACACCACGGCGAGCTCTGGAACCATTACAATTACTGGGAAGGTGGAGGAAGCACCTGAGAATAATACCATGGCTATTACAGGGATGGCGTGACTGTGCTGTTTTGTTCACAGAAGAACACTGAATGCACTATTCTACTGCCACAAGGCTATCACATGCCAACGTGCTCATATCATGTGACTCTGTGAGCTCAGAATCTTCAGGAGGAACTCGGGGAAAATAAGTTCTCTGACTGAACAAGGAGAAGCTTAAGTTCTCCATATCTCCTCTTGCCCCCAAAATCTACCAGTCTGGGTAAAAGTGGACTTAGACAGGAAGTAGAAGCAAACGTGGCACGGCCGTCATTTTGAGGAAGTAGAAAGTGACAGGGGTGTGATGTCAAGCGCAAGTCTATGGAAATCCCGTCAGTTATCTTACCAGGCTGACAGAATTCTACACACATCCATGAGTTGTGACCTTGCCCCAGGGCAGCAGAATTCAAGATGCTTCCTGGTTTCCTGGATGGTACAGGTGGGAGAACGTCACTGGGTCAGACAAGAGGACTGCGGTCAACGATCATGGGCCACCCAGAGCACCTCAGTGTCTGTACGCAGTCTTGGAATTTGGATGTTTTCAGGACTTCCGAGAAAGGGAGATATTGCCTCAAGTCAACATGTCAACAAAGTAACTACCTAAACATGGAACAAGATTATGGTGCTGTCATTATGTGGCCTGTCCCACATTACATGTTTGAGGAAAGGCAACGTGTCTTTATCTTTGTTTCTTTCAAAATATGAACTCATAACTGGACACAGTGAGCTCACAGATAATTTCCTGTGTGTTAAAATAAAGAACCAAAATATTACACTTGGCTTAGAAAACGTATTTGACTATGTGTCTATGGCTGCGACATCATTTCACTCACTTCTTGGATGGGTCCTCGCTGTCCCAGTAGCTGCCGTCCCCAAGGAAAGTGCCGTGTGAACCTCAGCACAAGCAGGCAGTGCTGGACGGCAGGAAGGCTGGCCTGGCTGCTGCGTGAGCAGGTGGCGTGGCCCTGGGATCCCCGCGCTATGACCATTCCCATCGCACTGGCTGCACTGTGCTTCAATGTGTCCCTTACACGTTTTTTCTTTCTCACTTTTGTCTGATTGCCTTCTTTCGATGCATCAAGATGCTGTCTCTGTATTAGGGTTTTATCTTATTTTTTCCCCACACGTTTAGTCTAGTATCACCAGAGACCAATAAACTGGCCTTTGATTCTCAGAACCGATGGCAATTCAAAACCTCATTTACTGAGGGCTTTGTCCTGCCACTTTCTATTAAAGGGACTAGCAAAGATCTCTGCCCGGCCCTGACTGCAGCTTCAGAGCTCAGATGCGGCCGGACAGACAATCATTAGATGGCTCGGGGTTTCAATCGGGGGAGCTCAAGGAACTTGAATGAGTCTGTGTTTGTGAGGGAAGGAGTATGCTGGGCTACCCCATTGCAGCAGTAATACCTACTGGTGAGGAATTCATCTTGGAGCCTATTGATGACAGAAGTCTTTCAATTTGAGATATGTCATATAAAAATCTTCCTCCTGTAGAAATTCATTAAAGGGTCTTATCTAAATCCAGGTTGGAAAAATGCTCACAGAGAGGCAAGTTATAAGTAGCAGAGTGCCAGCTTAGAGCACAGATGACGCAAACTTCCATGACAGTATTTCATGAATGCTGAGGTGTATCCAGCCTGTTGTCCCTGAAACTAGGGTCACTGAACACCTGAAGCTGTTGATGTGTATGCAGCAGGGCTTATCGATAATCAAGTGACCCTGATATACTGTCCTAGTTTGTGAGCTTCAGTCTTCTGGGGATGAAGCAGGACTATGATGCTTACTCTATTTGACTGTTAAATGATACTTAGCCTGTTGCCTTGCCATTTCAGCACAGGGTGCAAAGCTGAACACAACAGGTGATGCATGAGTCACTTTTTATTCTAAACGTTAAGCTGAGCAGAAACCTGGGGGACTCCCCAGGGCCTCTGGGACCCTTCACCTCCCATCACAATAGGCCTATAATCAGAAAAGAGAATTTGGGGAACACTCAGGGGAGTAAGGTAGTGTTAGCCCAGTGGGGGTGCTAACGCCTTTTCTCTTCCTGTTGGGTAGTGAAGGGCATGGTCCCCACCCTCAGTCAAGTTTTGGGGAGAGGTCTGAGGAGTCCCCCAGAGGTGCCCTGGGCGCTGTGCAGTCCTGGTACAGGGCGAGGTACGATGTCAGGAAAGGCCCTGATGCGTGAGGCCCATGTAAGGGAACCCTGTGTCTGCTGCAGGGGGGCATGCAGAGGGGGAAGTGAAGGGTCAGGGTGGGGGTGGTCCCTCGCCCCCATGTCCTCCTGGTGGACCAACCAGATGCTATGAGGTGTAATCAGTCCTGGGACAAGGTTGTTTCAGTAATAAGAGGCAAGTCGCATGTGCAACGGAGAAGCCTGGGGAGGTCGGGGAGAGGTACTGCCCCTTTCTGGAAACAGCAGTGCCGAGCGCCGAGCATGGGGGTGGGGGGTGGTGTGTGTGTGTGTGTGTGTGTGTGTGTGAGTGTGTGAGTGTGTGTGTCAGAGAGAAGGGTATGAGCAGTTGTATGAGTGTCCAGAAGTTTTTGCCATTTTCTTCTAATTTTCAACCCTGCCTGCCCACTCCAGCCCCACCCAACCCCATCAAGTTCAGAACCGAATACCCTGGTCAGTAACTCAGCACGGCGGGGTCAGGACAGCGTGAGGGGTGTGCACGGCCCACCTAGGGCACTGTGAGCCCTTGGAGGGAAGGTGTCACGCATGTGACTACAAGGGACTCAAAGGAGGATGAGGGTTTGACTGCATGTAACGCATTCCCGCAGGAGCTGTCACGTTAATATCAAAGGCACATTTCTGTAAAGTCGTCGCGAAGTGGGTCACTCTAGAGGGACTGCAGGCCTTGCTACTAACTTAAGTAACCAAACTGGAATTCTATTGCCCTCAAAATGTTTCCTCAAAGTTCTATTGAAGCAAAGAAGTGTTAAATTTATTTTAAAACCAGACAAGGATAAGCCACAACTATTATTTTAAGCCATTTAATTTTATTTTTAGTTCTGATTTATTGGCATTAAAATCTAAAGAAAAAAAAATAGAAGTGCCGTGCTAGGAAATAGTAACTGAAAAATGACTTATCTGCTATCTACAATCTCTTTATAATTTTTCTCCTTGTTTTTTCATTGCATCTTTTATGCTATTTTCAAAAGTATATCTTTATGGGGTTTTGTTGACTCACAGATGGACGGATTTTCTCTACATGGTAACTTGGTAAACATGAACCTTAAAGCCGCGCTGCCCTGAAGGGCTGCGGAGAGAGACAGTGAGGCAGCGGACTGAGGGCCACTGGCACTGCAACGTGAGGGAGTTCTTGCTGAAGTCTCCGAACCACACTGCACAACACGTAGCACTTTTAAATAACTTCAAGGCAGAGCTGGTAATGGAATAGGTACTGTGACTTTTTGTCATTAAATATATATGTTATACTGTTTAAAAAATAAATATCAGCATACTTTTATTTCCTGAGTTATGCTTGTGATAAAAACATCTTAAAATAGACAGAGAAGAAAAACATGACATATAGAGGAACAAAGATAATAATTATAAAATTTTCAGTCAGAAACTATGAAACCCAGAAAAAATAAAAGAATCTTTAAACTAATGTGAAAAAAGGGGGGGCAAGCTAGAATTCTCTATCAAGGAAGATCATCTTTCCAGCACGGAGGTGAAATGCAGTGACGGGGGGCCGTGGGGAGGTGGGGAGCCTTGCCGCAGGCGGGAACTACAAGAAGAGCCAAGCAGGCTTTGCAGGCCATAGGAAGTGACGTCTGGTGGTATTTAGACCCACGGTCAACTGTGACTAGCACAGGTAACAGTGAACAGTGGCACGTTCACCTGAGAGGACACTGCTCAGCAACGGGAAGGAATAGAGCACTGGCATGCACAGTAATGCAAACGGCTCTCACGCCAGACTCACTGAGTGATGCACAGTCATGCTCTCTAGTCCCACTTAGGCACAGAGCTAGAACAGGCACGACTAAGCCGTGGTGAAACATACCAACAGGACTTTTTCTGCAATTGTAGGATTGATGGGACAGGAACATGAGGACACTTTCTGAGGTAAGATTTTATGTCTTGATAGAGGTTTGCATTTCAGAAGCATATACAGTTTTTCAAAATTCAACTAATATACACATCAAACTTGTTAATCTCAATTAAGTAAGTTTCATATCTAAAGAAAAATATGTATTGAACACTAGTTAATATTCATGCTGATTACCTATGGGGAAGTCATTGGCCATCTGTGATTGACTTTGAAAAGTATCAAGAAAGAAAATGATTGATGTATTATAGAGGAAAAGTCGTTAAACGTCAGGTACTTGATAAGACATGTATGATAATATGTTAAGGTACAATCGACATGGAAGGTATATAGGTATTCATTTTAAAATTATTTGTTTTACTCTACAATTGGCATTGTTCATAATAAAATTGTGCAAAACAACCAGTACAAAGGGAAGAATGTTAAAATCAAAACTGTATCTTTTAGAAGTTAATATTGAAAAATGCCTTTATGACATTGTAGATTTCTTATATATGACACAAAGAGAAAAAACCATAAAATAATAGCTTGATAAAGTCAATTGTGTTAAATTCAACAACTTCTCTTTATCAAATGGCAACATTAATAGAGGAAAAAAAGAACTCAGTGCAAGATGATGTTTGCAATACATGTAATTAACAGACAACTGGTTTCCAAACCATACAAACAACTGTTACTAATCAAATTTTTTAAAAGACTCAGACAACACAACACAAAAATTGAACAAAATAAGACATTTCTTTGAAACACAATCAAAATAGTTGTTAACATATGATTAACAAATGTAAATCAAAACGGCAACAAGGTACCACAAATATCTCAACAGATCATGTAAAATGGCAAAGTCTAAAACACATGCTGTTGAACACATGGCCCAATGAAACTATCCAACACTGTTGATAAAATCAATCACTTTGAAACAGTGTTTGGCATTATCTAACAATGTCAAACACGGGCACATCCGTGGCATGCCAATCCCATTCCTATGTGCACAGACCAGAAAACATCTCAGATCTGGCACCTAGCTGCATTTATAATACATTTACTATCAGCCTTTTCCCTAAAAATCTATCAACCGAACAACCAGGTAGACAACTTGGACAGACACATAAAAAAACATAAGACTGAACAACAAAAAGAAGACACTAACCTAGACAAACGGTATTATGTCATCCATAGATAGCCCCGAAGTGGGCAGAAGTAGCCTACATGACTTAAGAATGCCTGGCTTTAGAGCCGCACAGAGAAAAGTGCGGTGTCAGGACCGGCGCGCGGGTGGTGCTGTGACGGGCCAGGTGCGCAGTCGGTGCGGCTCTACCGCGTGGCCGGACGCTGTTTACGTGGACTGTCGTTTTATTTGCTAAAATGCACAGATCTACGCTTAATTCACTCTGATATTTATATTGTATTTCTCAGTATATTCTGTTTTTTAAATAATACAATGTTATTGATAATGTTGTGATTCTATGTATTGTCCTAAGTGCAAGCAAAGGGTATTTTGCTGAAATCACACCTTACTCCCTGACTTGCTACAACCTCTGTCGGCTTGTAGAGCCGCCCCTCCCTGCTTCCTTAGCCCCAATCTATTACCCTCCCCCACCTCACCCCACCCGCTGCACCATTCCATCTGAAGCTGAGAAGCAGAAGATGACATAGGGCAAGTACCCCAGGACAAACGTGCTGCCCCACCGGCTGATGATTTGCCCCTCCCACATGTTCCTGTCACATGGGCATTCTGAGCTGCCTGGCTGATGTCCGCACCCTCCACCACAAGAGTGTCTGCCACATGTGACCACAGGCATCAAACATAGAAGAGTGTGGTAGGCACTGGGGATATAGCATCAAATTGTAATAATCAAATAATAATCATTATTAGTTTTAAAGTCCAGCTAATTCTCATTAAGTCCCTACTCTGGGAGGGGAGTGGTTTAAGTGCCTATGAAGTAGGAGTGATTTTTTAGTTTTACACTTTAGAAAAGTTTTTTCATCTATAACTTGAGAATAAGAAGGACAGTGGCCTCACAGGTTGTGAAGAGCAAAATAATACAAATACAGCCCTTGAAGAGAGCCTGAAGCAGAGCAACAGCTATGGGAGTCGGCGACTGGTTCTTATTTCACTCACAAAAAGATCCACCAGAAAACACTCCGTAAGCCCTGACCTCTGACCACATCTGTCCTCTGCCAATCCTCCCATCCTTGTGGGGAAGGTCTTTGTTCCTGTCCAGGGCGAAGCATTCATGCATCGCTACTCAAGGTCATTGTGTCTGTTCTTGATCCATCTCTGTGCATTGTCAGAGCTTCCTTCCTGTTGCATCACTGCTGCCACATGAACACACTCTGCAGCATCTTCCATCTGAAAACCAGCAGTCAGGAATGTCAGTCCCTTCCCTGAAACCACAGCCCATGGAAGGGTGTCATGGGGAAGAGGTTCTGCTTCTCAAGTTCCTGTCCTTCCACAGCTACATTCCAATAAGTTTCCTCATTTCTGTCTCCACCAACCTGCCCTTTTCACGGCCCCCACAGCCCCCTGTTGTCAAATCCAAAGGCCAATATTGCTCTTCCATCACATGGATCAGACACGGTGAGTCTACCAGTCCATCCAGCTCCTCGGAAGACCACCTTCCCTTGGCTCCTGGGATGGCACACTCTGCTGATTCTCCTACTGATCTGGCTTTGCTGGCATCTCCTCAACTCTTGTCAATGCCCCACAGCCATGGCGTTCAGGCTTTGATGCCCTGTGTAACCTGATGGCTCCGAGGGTTCACCTCCTGTCTGGCTTGCTACCCTGAGCTCAGATGCGTATTTCCAACTACCACTCAATAACACCTCTTGGATTCTACCAGTGCTTTCAAATTTACACGTCCAAACCCAGACTCCTACACCTAACTTTTCATAGACATGCCAGAATGAGGCAATGTGAAGGGCACCAAGTCAGAACTGTTAGGTCAGGTAGGTCAGGCTGGAGATGGGGTGCGGGTGAACCCAGTATGAGTTGGGAGTGGGAGTTAAATAGTCAAGAATCTATCACCCCTAAAACAATAATGCATTGTGTCCCTGGTTCATTCACTATTTACAGTTCCATTCCTTTCATATTTCTTGGAGGTTTATAGTCTCCCATTACCCAAGTTTTCCCAGTTTTGAATGTTCCACTGACTTTGATGACAGGATATTTTCTAGAAACTGTATAGTAGATGAGGATACAAATAGGAGGTTCCCACTATTTGTAGGCAAAGGATCATTGCTCCCTATTTTGGACACTGCTCTCTGACCTTCCTTAGTCGCACCAACGGTTTCTGTCCCTGCCTGCCTCCCCTGGGTCTGGTGGGTGTCTGGAGGGTCCGTGCACTGCAGGTGTCTCATTAGCATCACTGGGCAACCGTGCAGGGAGACTAGACTGAACACAATTGTTTCTGGCTGTGAAGAGAAGCAAGCTGCATCGTGTGTTTCAGGGCAGCTTCATCCGTGGCTTCCATTCAGACTCCCTCACAAATGTGTTGGTCTTAGTTACAACTTCCTTCCTCCCTCCCTCGCCCCTGTTCCACTAACATGTATGTGATCCATAAAGTTAGCAAAAGCTTTTATTTCCTACTGTCACTTCTAGCTCTTCATTCTGCCCACCTGGAAGCCAGCCTACTGACCGTAATGCTCTCTGTGGATCTGGGCTATGGAACTGGAGCAGTGATTAGGTAGAAGCATGTACAGCTGTAGGGCAGACACCGGCCAGACCTGGTCCACTGTGGTGACCCCGTGGTCCTGGCAGGGTCTCAGGGCCCGAAGCCTGTGGAATAGAGATCCGGGAGTGACATAAAACAGCCAGAAACCCTGCTACACTTATTAAAGTGTTAACATGTACATCTCAGTCCAAGGCCTCTTTTTTCTTAATTCTAACCTGTTTAACTACCTCTGAAGTGTCACTTTCATAACCCAACCTTGGAACAGCTAGAATAAGCTTTTCTCAATATATTATTAGCCAAGTTAATGACATATATGTTGATTAAAATATGTAAGGTGAAAACATCACTTACCTTGTAAAATTTCTGAGAAATATTTGAAGTGTTAATCAAAGAATATTGACTAGCAGCTAGCTAGTAATCAATAAATTCATCTGGCGGTGACACTACTCTACAGGCATTAGCTCTTTAATCCTCAACACAGCTCAGTGCTAAGTATAATGTGGCCATTATTTTACAGATGGAGTGAGGTTTAAAGTGGCTAAATTACTTGACAAAGATCACAGAGCTCTCAGTAAATGAACCACAATTCCCCCGAGGGATGTATCCCCCCAGAGCCTCCCCTCTCCGCTCGAAGCCAGGCTGCTTCTGAAGATACCACATAAATGGCTACGTGGATGAGCAGCTTCAGGGACGAGATCACACACACACATCCCTGGTGGGAGGGAGCATGTCAACTCCACAACCTCTGTTATGAAAATGGGTGCAGGACACTGTATCTGTGCAGGGAATTGACAGATAATGATGACTGTTTCTTTCCACACGCAGGTTAAAAACACAGACAAGCACAACGTGGCTCTAGTCCAAGATGGTGGGGAGTTCCGTGACGGAGGTATCAGTGCGCTGGGGAATCTTAAGGAAGGAAAGAGCATCTTCTGTAGAAGGTGCCCGTCGTTAGAGGAGAGAACGAGGGGAGCGAGCCAGCAGCGTTCTTGCCAACTGTGTGACCAGGCCTTCCTACCGGGCAGGAGGCCAGGCGGTGCGCTGGGAAGGGGGACGGGCAGAAGGAGGGGCAGCGGGGGCAGCGGGGCAGCAGTAAGACATGTCCCAGCTCCCGATGCAGAGGCTGGAAAAGAGAGTGAGAGAGCTTGGAGCATAATTTTTTAAAAGAAAGAAACTATCTGACGAAGTCATTTCCAAGGGTGAGATGAGCGTGGAGGCAGAGAGGAGACCCGGTTAGAAACAACACTGGTGTCCTGAGGGCACACAACACCGGACGCAACAGAGCGTTTATTTAATACCGGTTGTATTGATGCTGTTCACTTAACTCGCTGCCACTGTCCTGAAGTGACCCGCTGTTAATAATGACACCACTGTCCACACAGAGTCCCAACATATAGGCAGCAAGTCTCCTCAGGATGGAGCCGGGCGTCCCTCTGCTGTAGTGCTCAGTGACTGTCGTGCGGGCCAGTCCGGGCCCCACAGCAGTGGCTCAGGGCATCCTTCCACTGCGGGACGTCACCCTGCTCTGTCGTTGGGTCTGCCGCTCCACCTCTGGAGCGTTCCTTTAAGCAGAGCTGCAGGAATCAGGGCCACATGCAGGCTGCGAGAGACATGTCACTCTTGGGGAATTTCTGAAAGTGAATTTGTTGCTACAACAACAGAGAGGCATCTTTCAGGCATGTTATGTTAAAACACGATTCTCAAAGAACTGAAAATTGCTTTGATGAATTCTGTTTGGTCTACTGCAACACCATACTCACCAGGGAACTTTATAAATATTATTTTAATTAGAAAATATTTAATATTTATTGCTATAAGAGACTCAAAAGCCATTATGAATTCATGATGTGATTCCGGCTAGCTGTGAAGTTACGGGAATATGAAGATTCGTAAATGTCATTGACTCCAGGTCTCTTATGTAATATGGAGCCTCCCCTGCAGTCACACCAGTCAGTCAGGAGATATGGATTTAATAATTAAAAGCTACAGTTAGTGGGGTTGGGGGTGGGGGGAAGAATAAGGCACAGACTCTGCCTCATGGTAGAGTCTACAAACTAGCAGAACCGTGGACTGTGCTTTCCCGTTTGAATATGGCCACCCCTTCTCCCTGAGTGATGTGCTAAATTAAAGGCTCCTGTAGGCAACTTTCCTCAATTTTGGACTGCTGAGAGCCCAAAGGGATGAGTGCAACTCTCAAGTATTCTAGTCAAATGCATTTACCTAATGAGAAAAAAAAATATTTACTCATTTATTGAGAAGAAAACAATTTAGCTCTAAAAAGGATTTTTCTTCTCTGAAAACAATCTTTTCTCTTTAATTCTTAATTCAATATGAGCTGGAGAATGTTAATTAGTTCATTTCCTTTTGCTACGAGTATTTTCCTTTTTAGAAGTACAATGTTTGATCTCCTGCTGTGTTCAGGTTTGGGGGTTGAAGTTGCACAAACTTCACAAACAGGCTGCTCTGTCCTCGATGGACGGCCCTACCCAGGTACGTGTGCAGACCGACCTACCTTTTCTGCCTGATTAGTCATTGTTAATACCGCTCCTTAAAAACTCATGCTTTCTGGGTTCAGTAAAGAAACAAAGAAAGAAATGGAAAATGTTGTTCTGAATCCTTGAAAGGGCGTTGGTTCACTCATAATTACTGCTCGTTCAAAGCACGGAATGGCACCGCCGTGACCTGGAGCAATGCTGGCGGGCGTCCGTGTGGGAGCTCGCAGCGGACCCTGCCCAGCCCCGTACCTGGCGTTCGGGTTTTGGTGTTAGGAACTGAGAGGCAGAAAGGACTCATGCCCACTGGTGAACTCATAAGGCAGCGACGGAGGTTACCATGAGAAATAAAGCGCCGTGCAGCTGGGTAAGCATCCGTCTCCCAACCACGCTAAGACTGTAAGTATGCCTTTGTAAGACGTCAAGGAACCATGGACTGCTTGGTGACATTGAATGTTCCCAATTGCCACATTGGACAGTTACACTAACGTCTTGTACCAGAACCTGTCCATCAGAACTTTTAGGAATCCAGAGATACCCTGATGGACCTTTATTATCAGTCTCCATTCATGTTTGATCTTCAGTTACTGCAATATTATTTCCAGCTGGCAACCATAAGTTAGTTTGTTTAAGATGCCCTTGTATCCGAGTGGTGTGAACACATGTCACCACATTCCAGTCGTGTGATCTAAACTCAGTAGTGTAACTGAACTGCTCTTCACCTTAGCTTCCTAATCTGCAAAATCAAAATAATGACAGTGCATATTCTTAGTATGCGTGTTGAGTGGATTAAAAGGTATAACCCATATTTACAAAACTGTCTAGCACGTAATTGCTTTTGTTAAATGACAGCTTCTTAAGTTTTATTTTGTTAATTTACTTATTGTTGGAATAAGCACTGGCTAAATGGATTAAGTTGCAGGTTCTTGGAGGCATTAGAGGTGGTGAGAATAAGTGGATTCCAACTAGTTCTTCCTTATGGAGAACACACTAAGTGGAGGAACAAGTGACAAGTACCAATAGGATAGCTCAGAGAGGAAAAATCCCTGAAAATGTATTCCCATCTTTGTTGACTTGTATGAGCACACTTCCCAGACCTCAGCAAGCACATGTACAAATGCCTTTAATTTGTCCTTTTCATTGGCTGATATTTCAGGCTCCCATTGGCTGAGCTGCTACTAGGCAAGAAGGATTTTTCCTCCTGCTAAGGTAGTAAGAGCATCACTTCCTGGCAGAGATGCAGGCACAGCTCTTCTTGGTGGAAATGCAGCTATGACTCTTCCTGTGGGGGCAGTAGTGTGCTGAGTGACTCATGTGTAAAAGTACCTCTTCCAGCCAATGACTCATTTTAAATGAAGTTCCTATTTATTAATATTCAATGACAGGCCATTGGACTCTGAAAGGTCAGAGGATGAGGTTTGTCACTATATTAATGTCCCCAAAGATGCTCAAGGTAGAAAAGGCTCAGTTGTCAGGTTGACCAGGTGCTGCCTTATGTGCAGCCTGTGCAGGCTCCATCCCCATGGCTTACTCATGGGCTCATGATCAAGGTGGCTTTCATGAAAGAGAGGAATTATGTATACGTTTCACTCTAGAACTTTCCCTCCTCACAGTTGAACTGGCTGTTGAAGAAGGAAACATTACTGGTTCCCAGTCTGCAAAGAGCATATATAACGTTGAGAGCTGACACAGTAGCACACTTAGCGGTGACCATTTGGCCACCTGGAGTCAAGTTGCATATGGTGGTAAAAGGATTACAGTTGTCCTTCATAAGGGGAGCAGGTGTTTTGTCACCTCAAGGGTTCCTTATTCTAGATGTGGAGCTGCTTAGCATGCCCACAGTGCATTGACCAGCATCCCTGTTGCAGTCACTGACTGTCCCCTTCACTGTTACAGTGTCACTCAGATCTTCACCCCAAGAAGCTTGTCCTATGAAGACATGGATGACACAGCTAGGTCTCAGTCATGGGATTCACCCCTCTCATCCTGTCCCTATCAGCCAGGGTTGGCTGAGCTACAGGAACGATGAACAGCTTTATTAAATGTTCACTTTTGGAGGTTGCGGTGTTGTCCAATGAGACACAGTTTACACACTTCACATGCAACATTCTCTCAAGGTCAGAGCTCACGAATCCAGCAGCCAAAGGGTGCATGTAGCAATGAATGTCTTCCTATTATATCTTGACCAGTTCATCAAATGTTGGCTTCTTATCCTATAAATTTGGACTCATTTCCAAGACAAACTATGCTTCCGCTGGGCTATACAATAGTTATATCAGTTGGAGATTGAGACTGACACCTGCCATTTTGGCTCCTCATGTCACTGCACCAATAGTTACAAAAGGTGACAACTGTGTTGGAGGGACCATTACCTCTGATCATCAAGGGCAAGTGCTGTTGCCACTCTACAACAGGCACTGTGAAAAGAATGAGGTGATCTTCTAGGGTTCCCCTAATATTTCCGCACCCAGTGGAAACATAGAGTGGAAGGCTACAGCAGTGTGGGAGCAAGACCACTACACTCTGAGGTCAGGCCCTTCAAGAATAAGGACTGGTCACTCCACAAATAAAGATCTTCAATCAACTGAGGCACATGGATCAGGTAGTGGAGGAGGGAAGATCTAAATGCCAATTATCTTTTCGACCAATAACACAGACAAGGACTATATTAATTACCCATGTTTCCATTTTTGCTGTGATAAAGTATATTTATAAATTTATTTATAAATTTCTGAGCATCTACTGGGTGACTGACAATGTTCTAGGAATGGGAGATGGAGCTCGGAGCAGAACAAAGGCTACTCTCACAACACTCAATCCTAGTGGGGATGACAAACAATAACTGACCAGACAGATGGGCACAGAATCTACTGTCAGGTAATAATATGTGCCAGGAAAAGGCATTTTTGATTATTTCTGTTTCTCTGAATAATTATTTTTTAAGTACATTTTATTGATTATTTTGTTACAGTAGTCACAATTCTTTCCCTTTGCTCCCCTCTGTCCAGTACCCTGCTTCCCTCCAACAATCCCACCTCCCTTAGTTCATGTCCATGGTCTGTGCATATAAGGTCTTTGGCTTCACCCTTTCCTATATTATTCTTAACTTCCTCCTGTCTATTTTGTACCAACCAATTATGCTTCTTAATTTCTGTACCACTTCCCCATTTCTTCCCCTTCCCCCTCCCAGCTGATAACTCTCCAAATGATCCCCAAACCTATGATGCTGTTCCTATTCTGGTTTGCTTAGTTGGATTTTGTTTTTATTTTTTAGATTCAGTAGTTGATAGTTGTGAGTTTGTTTTCATTTTAATGTTCATAATTTTGATCTTTTTCTTAAGTAATTCCCTTTGAAATTTCATATAATAATAACTTGGTGATGATGAACTCCTTTAGCTTTACCTTGTCTGGGAAGCACTTTATCTGCCCTTCTATTCTAAATGGTAGCTTTGCTGGATATAGTAATCTTGGTTGTAAGTCCTTGCTTTTTATCACCTTGAATACTTCTTGCCAGTCTCTTCTTGCCTGCAAAGTTCCTTTTCAATAATCAGCTGATAGTCTTATAGGCACACCTTTGTAGGTAATTCTTTTCTCTTGCCGCTTTTAAGATTCTCTCTTTATCTTTAACCTTTGGCATTTTAATTATGATGTGCCTTGGTGTGGTCCTTTTTGGGTCTAGCTTGTTTGGGACTCTTTGCTTCCTGGGCTTGTATGTCTATTTCCTTTCCCAAATTTGGAGAGATTTCCTCTATTATTTTCTCACATAAGTTTTCAATTTCTTGCTCTTCCTCTTCTCCTTCTGGCACCCCTATGGTTCAGATGTTGGCATGTTTAAAGTTTTCCCAGAGGTTCCTATGCCTCTCCTCATTTTTTTCAATTCTTGTTTCCTCATTCTGTATTGGCTGACTGTTTTTTTCTGCCTTATGTTCCAAATCATTGATTTGAACCCTGGTTTCCATCCCTTCACCATCGGTTTTGTGTGGATTTTCCTTTGTTTTATTGATCATAGCCTTCACTTCTTCCCTTATATGTCTGCCATACTTAAACATATCTGTCAAAACTGTGACCATCTTTATCACCAGTGTTTTGAACTCTGTGTCTGTTAGTTTGGCTATCTCTTCATTTGTTAGGTTGGCTATTTCCTCGTTGTTTAGTTCTCTCACTGGAACCTTGATCTGTTCCCTCTTTAGGGCCATACTTCTCTGTCTCCTCATCTTGACAGGCTCCTGTGTTTGTTTGTCTCTGCATCTTAGGTAGTGCTGTTGCTCCTTTTATGTTGTAAGGGGGAGAGCCTTAGGGATTCTTCAGTATAAGGCTATCCATTTCATCATGTTGTGGCACTGCTTATGGGGGAAGAGTCTGAGAGGGGACAATGTCAGCTGCTCAGCACTCACCCCCTTCCAGACACCTCTCCCACTTTGTATGGGACTGGCTCCTTTCTAGCTGCCGCCCTGGCTGTTCTTCCCAGAGTGGGTGGATCTTCGGATGTTCTAGGACCATGCGGGTTTTTCAAAAAAGCAGACTCTGCTGAGAGACCAGCAGTTTCTTCCTCTGCCCCAACCCCCACTGGTCTGTACAGTCAGAAGCAATGAGGCTTTATATTCCCCGGTGCCGGGATCATGAGCTGTGTGGTTTGGTCTGGTGCCAGGAGCGCTCCCCAGGTGTCCCTCCCTAGTTTCTAAGATGTGTGACTGGACTTTCTGCTGGCCTGCCACCGCTGCCGCCACCACTACCACCACTGGTGCTGAAGCCACCACACCACGTCCTCTCTGCCCTGGCTCCACCCCTCCTACCTGTCTGGGTGAGTATTTCTTCTTTATATCTTTGTTTGTTGGGCTTCCATGCAGCTCGATTTTCTGGAACTCCTGATTGTCTCTAGCTTTGAGGTAGTTGTATTTCTTCTTAGTTGTGGAGGGAGACACAGTGTGTCTGTCTAGGTCTCCATCTTGGCCAGAAGTCCTGAATAATTGTTCTTTAAGTTGTTTTATTAATTAGAAAATACTGAGTCTTTAAGGAGTTAAACCATTTCACCAGGAAGAACATGTGAATGGTATCTATACACATACAAATGTGTGCACACACATACACACCACTTTAAAGGTCTGCCTTAAAAAGAATTATTTCAATCATTTTCTGCTTCATCTCAAACTTTTTTGGAAGACAGTCCCATCAACCAGACAACCAGGAAGTCATCCATCTGCAATAATGAGGAAACTCATTACATAATTCATTTTATTTTGTGCTCCTATACATCAATCTTCTCTGAAGATCCATTAAGATTTAATCCAAAAATTCATTCTCAAAGGAAGTGAGAGGGACTTCAGAGCACAGAAAATAACAAGGTTAATGTTATGAAAATATATCATCTCTAAAATATGGAGCTTTGTTGATTTGGCATTTTAAATCTCCCTTTTAACTGTTAGTACTAAAATGAATTCTGAGGGCTGGAATTCATATTGCAGTGAACCACTGTACTTGTAAACTCCAATAAATGTCGTTGGACTTTCACGAGTTTTAAATTGAACTCTCTTCCATCCCTCTTCCCCATATACATCTCTGTTCATTAGTCTCTTACTTTATGTAAATTATTTTTCAATAAACCAGACTGAAAAAAAGAATATATTTGTGGGAGGAAGGAAGGAAGGGAAGAAGGCTGATGTATCTCTATTAGGAATACAGTTTACTTTTTAGCAGTTATATTAAAATGCAAAATTAATATGATAAAAGATGTGACAATATTCCAATTTATATTAATTTTACATTATGTTACATTAGACTATCTTCCTAGAGTCAAGTGTATCTGGTACAAAATTGTAAGCAAAGATGATAGGTAAAATTTTGATGGTAAACCACCCAAATGATGAAATGGGTTTGGTGTTGACTTCAAACAGCAGGTACATGTAGCAACAAATACCACAATCAAAATGCAGGGACTATAAGTCCTTCTGTTCCCAACAGATAAAATAAAAAATAAAAGGTAATTTTCAGGTGAGAGAAGTTTGATCGATAAAAGGTAAATACAGTGACAGGCAGTTTGGTAAAAAAATAAGTAAATGCATCTATTAAATATAAAAAATATCAGGCCTGTGCCCTTCAAGAAATACTACTAGGAGAGACTTCCAGCCAAGATGGAGGCCTGGACTGACACGCTCCATCTCCCTCCACAACTAAGAAGAAATACAACTACTGTAAAACCAGAAATAACCAGAAGTTCCATAAAATAAAGCTACATGGAAGTCCAACGTATGAAGTTATAAAGAAGTGGTGCTTGTCCAGATGGGTAGGAGGGGCAGAGAGGTCAAGCTGTCCTGGCAGCGGCAGCTGCAGTGATGGTGGCGGGACGGTGGTAAGCATAGACACTTGTATTTAAGGGGAGGTGAGAAGTGCCTGGGGAGCACCCCCTGCTGCAGACCAGACCCATCAGCTTGTAAGGAAGAGAGACCCCCATTGCCTTGGACTGTGAGGCCTGGAGGGGGCGGGGACAGAGGAGAAGGCTCCCGGTCTCTTAGTGGAGAGTGAGCAGCAGGAATCCATCTTGGACTCCCACTCCCATGCAAAATGCCACAGTGTGGTGAGAAGGGTCTCCTGGTAGTGATGAGTACACAGGTCTCCACCCCTTATAGCATGGGAGGTATGACAGCCCCACCCAGGAAGCAAAGGTGAACACAAAACTGTCAGGATGGCACAGAACATGATAGAGATCCCAGTGACACAGCTGACCAGACAGGAGATTTCAAATTTAATGAAGCAGCAGATAGGTAATCTTTCTGAGGCATAGTTCAGAGCTTTGGCTATAAGAATTCTTACAGACCTAACAGCAGATCTTAAACAAGACAGGGAAGGAATGAAGGCTAGTCCTGCTGAAGTGAACAAAAACACATACGAAACTAGTGGTGGGGGAAAGAAAATCAGGGATCAAATCAACAAATCGGAACATAGGGAAGGAACAAACAGTCAACCAGTGCAGAAAGAAGAAATGAAAAGTGAGGAAAATGAGGAGAGGCTCAGAAACCTATGAGACAGCTATAAGTGGGCCAACATCCAAATCGTAGGATTGTCAGAAGGTGAAGAAGAACTAGAAATTGAAAAATTATGTGAAAAACTAATGAAGCAGAACTTCCCTAACTTGGGGGAGGAAATAGATTTACAAGTCCAGGAAACGCAGAGAGTTCCAGATAGGCTGGACCCAGGGAGAACCACACCAAGACACATTATCACCAAAATGTCAAAAATTAAAGATAGAGAATTTTAAAAGCAGCAAGAGAGAAGAGAAGAATTATGTACAAAGGAGTCCCAATTAGACTATCAGTAGATTTCTCAAAGGAAACTTTACAGGTAAGAAGGGACTGGCAAGAAATATTCAAAGTAATGAAAAGCAAACAGTATAGAAGGGCAGAGAAAATGCATCCAGGACAAAGTAAAACTGAAGGAGTTCATCAGATCCAAACCACTGTTATATGAGATGCTAAAGGGACTTGTTTAGGAGAAAGAGGATCAAAACTATGAACATTAAAATGAAAACTGTATCACAACAACCAACAACAGAAGCTAGGGAATCAACACAGAGGCAAACTAAATAGGCGAAGAGAGTGGGAAAATAATTATAGGAATGGGGAACATTTTGGAGGGAAGTCAGTGGGGAGGGGGAAGGGGGGAAAGGGAAGGAGATGGCGCAGGAATTAAGAAGCATAGTAGGAGGGAGTGGAGTAGACGGGAAGATGTTGAGAAGAACTATATGCACAACCGATGGGCACAGACTAAGGGGGGACAACAAGAGGGAGGGGAGTCACTGGTTGGAGGGGAACAAAAGGAAAAGAAATTGTGACAACAGTAACAGCATAATCAATAAAGCATATTAAAAAATGTAAAATGGAAAACAACAACAATAAAATAAACAAAAACTCTTTTAAAAAAAAGGTACTATTAGGAGAAAACAATAAGAAAGTTCCACAAGAAAACTCCCTGACTCTGCTCCCATAGGTGTCCCCGGCAGCCTGGCCTCCGCAGCCCAGTCACCACATCTCAGCCACGGCTCAGACTTCAACAACACCATTGCTACAAAGTACAAGTTCTGCAAATGTCCTTTCTATGAAAAAAAAATCCTGTCACTTTCTGCAAAAATGAACAGTGAAAGGTTAAAATGTAGTTTCCACTGATCTTTCTGAAGTGCCAGCTGGTAGGCACCCAACCCTGTCTCTGCTTTTCTGTCCCTCGGTTTGGTGCACCCGGCTCAGCCACTGTGCACTTGACCAGGGTGTTCCATGGGGTGAGCATAATATGAATACATTCAACTCGTGATGCTTCTGTTAACGTGAAATCAAGCTTAGATCAACAAATGTATGGTTCCACAATATACTCTAATAATCTTTGCTGTATATAATATTAAGCATGTAAGAATTTGTCTTAGCTTGAAAATAGCTATGGGAACTTCAAGGCATCATCATGTCACCTGTTTTCATAGTTGCAACAAAACCGTCCTTGTTATGGCCCGACTCCCTTTCTCTTTGTCACCACGCTCATGAGTAACTTTATTATGGTGAAGCATTCCCAGATACAACAAGAGAGGAAACTTTGCCGAATTCGTTCATCTCTAATGAGCTTCATTAGCAGGGGCCAGTTCGTCAGGCACTGAGCGGGGAGGCCATGAAGGAACTGCGCGTTTGGATGAATGGTCTGAACACCCCACCCGGGTTCTGCAGACAGGCCCGCGCAGCAGTGCTCCCCCCGAGCAAGTGCAATAGCTCATGCTTTCTTTCCTCGCTTTGCGATATATCTGGACCTAGTCTCTGTTGTTGTTTTTCACAAACGGCTAACACAACAAAACCACTAAGCAGAGTCAGGGATTTTTGAGTTTGAGATACAAGTATGGCTTGTACATTAGAAACACTTCATTTGAAAAAGAAAGAAAACACACACACAAAACCCTCAAACCAGTAAAATGATTTGCATATTTTTGCATTCTTCTTAAGTTGCAGACCTTAAGAGTATGGCTCAATGAGTTTTATGTGCACTCTTGTAAAGACCTGCTGATAAAGATAAAACTCATTTTCTTAATTCAGAAAGTACTCTTATGCTCACATTTCCATCAATTTCCATACTCTATGCCCAGAGGTCATTACTGTTGTAAAAAAAAAAAAAAGAAAATTTTTTCTCTAACCTTCTAGGTGCTTCTGGCTGGTCTAAGAATTAAATTGACAGAAGACAGATTATCAGGAAACAAGCAAACAGGTAAGGGACATAAGAAATGACCAAAACAGATTGTTCATTATCTTTTTAAGCAAAGAAACATGTGTGTGTGTGTGTGTGAAAATTTAACAAAACAAAGGGGCTTGGGCTTGGGTTAGCAATTTAATTAAGAAGTAACAAAGTTTGTTAATTGAGCTTTCTCGGCCCTGAATTCCCTCTCCTTGGTGACAAAAATGCCTTCTGTCCTCCTGGTTCAGGAAGGACACCTTTGTGTGGTGGGTTATTTCCTGCTTTCAAGGGGATAAAGGAGGGTCCAAGTGTTCTTCTTACCCTGGCTGTTTCTCCAGTAACTTTAATTCAAAATAATCAATATGGAATTTGGCACATCTAGAGGTGATCTGCCCAAAACCCCGTCACCATTCCATCTAATTGCCATGGTTAGCTCTGTGTTCTGGATCCTCATATGTGTCGATTTCCCAAGTATATGCTCTTTTCTATCTATTTTTCATTCACAGTCATGTGTCTGAGCGTGAACCCTGCTAAGGCATCAAAGGTTTATTTTGTTTGTTTTTCCATTTATGTGTTAATAGACATTTGAATGGACATTCAAATGCAGCTTCTCCAAGGGTGCCCATGTGGGTACTTACGCGGGCATATGTTTTTACTTCTCTTGGGTAAATGCCAAGGTGTGGAATCACTGGACACATATGCGTTTCACTTTATATGAAACTGCCAAAGTTCTTTCCAAAGAGGCTGGACCACTTCACTCTCCCAGCAGTAATACATGACCGTTGCTTCACCTTCTCCCTAACACTTAGTTTGCTCACCTTCCAGTTTTACTTAGTGACATCTCACTATGGTTTAATTTGTGTTTCCCCCAAACTACTGATGCTGGGACTCTCTTCAGAAACTTATGGTCCAACTTTCTCTTATGAAATGTATGTTCAAGTATTTGACCATTTATTACATTTGGTCATATGTTTTCTTATGTATTTGTAGGAGTTCATGATAAATCCTGGATGCAATGCACTTTTTAGATGTATGTATCATAAATATACTCTGCCATTCTGTGGCTTGCTTTTTTATTTTCTTAAGCATGTGTCTTGAAGTTTCAATGCCATTTTGGGAAAAACTGTCATTTGCCCACTGTACTACTTTTGTCAAAACCCATTGATCACATACTTGAGGATATGTTGTTGATTCATCTCTTTCAGTGATATCTTTCTTGTGTCAATTCCAATTCCAGATCGCTGCTGCTTGTAGTGTAGCTTATAAGTGAAAACACACCCTTGATATTATAGTTAGAATTGTCATTCAAGTCTGTCCTAATTGCCTTAGTTGTGTAGAAAGAGGGAGAAGACTACATCTGTAGTTTGTGTCCCGTGGGTGCACTGCAGGTCCAGGATGTAATGAGAGAAAATAAGACTGAAAAAATAGTTTGTGGGTTCTAGAGGCCACAAGACAGAGAAAGTGCAAATCAGCCACCTTCTCCCTCATCCTAGCAAATGACCAGAGCAGTAATTAGCTGTCTTGACTAAGTGCTTATCCAGCTTTAGAAAAACTACATCAGGGGTAGCTTTTATATTTGAATGCAGAAACAGAAAGTAGAAATTGAAGTTAAGTGAGGACAATAATTTTTCCTCATATTTACATAAACTTTTTGGTGGAAAGAGGTTTTAATTGACTGTTGTAAACATATGTGTGTGATCTCCTAGTTTCCATCACTTACGGCTATATTCTTGTGACCAAAATGAGAAGGAACTAACTTGTGGAGGACTCTTGGATGAAGCTGTTCTCAGAAGCTGAGTGATCGTAATTGCTGTGGAGTTTGGGTTGAATGACACCAAGTGAACATTTGAGTGGGAGCCCGAACCTTCTGAGCCTCCAGTTTCAAACTCTTGCAAGTGTGACAGGCAGACACGAGCAGAGCAAGGGCACTGGTACAAGGACAGAAGGTCACCAGGGTGGAAAGCCCCAGGTGTCTAGCAAAGGGCAAAACTGAGGAAGTGAGGACCTCCCCCTCAGAGTGACCTCTGCAGCCCCAGTATACCGCTGGCCATGCAGTTCAGACCGTCCTCCGTCCTCCCTTCCCCTGGCATGTTGCTAGTTGTGTGGGGTAGATGACTTAGAGGGGGAATGAACAGGGAACTGAAGAACAGCCCTGAAGCACTGAGCTCCCAGGACAGTGAGGTTCTGACCCACATCAAATACGCCTAGGCCTCAGGTGTGTTTCAGCTCCAGCCCCAGAAAAGCAGCAAAACCACACAAGCAATGCCATGGCTGACCTCAGGACCAGCTGCATTGACTAATGACCCCTGCCCTGGTGCCAGCCAATCAGTGGAGACCACAACCCTAAAAGGACACAACTGGAAAGCTGATGAATATGCCACTGGGATCCTCCCCAGGGACCACCCCTAAGACTCCTGCCTGCAAGAGAGAAAAATCCTCAAGACAAAGGACCCAGCCTGCGCTGTCCCTCTGGGGAGCATGCCTGTACCTTTCCCTCCCCCCTCTTCCTCCCCAACAGGGACTCATCTCCTAAACGTTAAGGGATCCCACAGACTTGCACCCATAGGAGCAGCAAGAAATGGCACTGGCCTCATGCTAACCCCTTGAACCTGTCCCCAAGGCCCCCTTTTCTCTGACTTCCCAGTGAGCTCAGGCAGCCCAGCCTAGGCTCTCCTGTTGCTTCTTTTAGGCTAAGCTCTCCTTGTTTCACTGTCCCCAGCTTTGATAAACATCCCATCTGAGTGCACTTCTGCTGTGCACAGTAAGTTCCTGCTTTACTGCGTTCTTGACTGAAATCTCTCCTTCAAGAAGGCAAGAACTGAGGTCTCATCATTTCACCGGTAACCCAGGTAAATATCTTCTACGAAAAGCCATCTCTTAGAGAGAAATGATGTCTTTTTTCAAGTGAGTGAAGTTGAAAACCGGAAGGTTAAGGATTGCTCTGCAGGACCTGTCAGTTCTCAGTTTTGCTCAAGCATCGGGCTGGGGAGTCAGGATTCCCTCTCCGATGTGTCTGGAGTGGCACGTGGGGCTCAGGTGGTACCTGGACTCTGGACCAGTGGGAATCTGACTGACCATGTCTTGTAATCTGACTCAGAGCGATGTCTACCCCACAAAGCAGCCGGTCGCTTGCCAGTAATGCTTTGATGGAAAGGTGGCCTAAGAGGATTTACAGTGGGTGTGGGTTACACCTGCAAGGCCCCCTTCAGTGGGCACCCTGACTCCACACACACACGCGCGCGCGGTTTCATTCCTGTGGCTGTTTCAGTTGTTAAAATCCGACTAAATTTGCTTTCCACCTCTAGCCCGGTTATATGATTTTAACTCCCTAGCAATCTTCTTCTAAACTAAAATTTTCAACCTTATCAAGTTATGATTTACATGAATAGCTGTAGCTATTTAACTTGTGCAGCTTAATATGACTTAGATGCATGTGCCTGTCTTCTTCCCACAACCCCAGCAATGCAGGATAATTTCATCAGTCACTAGGATTTCCAGAGCTACGGAGGAGCCGATACCTCTGGGAGCAGCGGCCGATGTTGTTCCATCGGGTTTTGATATCAGGATATATTGTCCCCTTGAAATGAGTGTTCTCTATTTTTGGAAGGAGTTTGTAAATGATCAGTGCTGTTGTTTTTCTTGATGGCCTAATAAAATTTTCCTGTGCTATCATTGGAGCATAGCATTCCTTTATTGGAAGGTTTTAGGTAACAAATTCAATTTCTTTAGTACGTTATAGGGCTTGTCTCATGTTAATTTGGGTTTTAATTTTCAGGCCATTTCTTTCACCGAAGTTTGCAAATGTGCCAGAATAACATTGTCCATAATATTCTTTAATCCTCTTTTTATGATTGCAGGACCTTTGGTACTAATTGCGTTTTACACCTAATCTGGGATTTGTGCTCTTTCTCTTTCCTCAGTCAGAGCAGCTGGGGATTTACAAATGTCCTTAATCTTCTCAGAGAATCAGCAGGTCCCATTACCCATGGGTTGTCTGCTGGATAAACTCCCCCGATGGTGTGGAAAACTGAGCGGGAAATCACGGAACTTTTATTGCTCCTATACATTTTCTTTTCCATTTCAGTTTTTGTCGAAAGAATGGGGACTAGCTTTTATTACATAGTGACTGGGGACTTGCTGACCAATAAAGGAACTGAGGAAGAATAAGAGGCCAGAGAAGTGGAGATGATTTGGTTAAATCTAAATAATTCTGATTGTTTCGTAAATCTCATCAAGTGGGCATTTTAATGTACATTGTACTTTAGTTGAACTAGTTTGTATGTATGTAGCTGAACTGACAGATTTCCGTTTAAATTAGGCCACATTAAACAATAGTCCCTTGGGCTTGCATGCAGTCTCCCCCAAAGTGCCACCTTTTTGAGGAAGTTGTCGTCATAAACAGTTCACAAACACGATGCATATAGATTTACTTGATATGTAAAATATTTAAATATACAAATACTTACTATGCCCACACTGACAGTTACCTTATAACCCACATACGAAAGAAAGAATGAAGCAGATAACTGACAATTTTATTGGCAAACTTTTTAATGAGAATATGAGGGAAAATATCACCAGGTATATAGAACTCTATGAAACAATAATAATAAACACCTGAGTGTTTTTATTATATGATAAAGCAGCTGGTATACATATCTACACAATAGATATGACTTTAACTTGTAACTCTGGTGCCTGGTTCTTTTTTGGAAACAGGTCAGTTTTTGGTTATTTCTTTCTTTGGGGGGGCGTTATTTAAACTTAAGCAATTACTTGCAGATTCACTCTGTTTCCTTGCATTTATATTTTTAGTTCCTCCCATTATTTTTCACACTGGCACATGTACTAGAAATCTTCAGTTCTCTGCAGTTAGAAAGTGTCTATAATTATAAAAATTTTGTCTCATAAATATAACTTTCTACTTGTGACTCAATTGAATGTAATGGAAAATGGAATATAATGGAAAATGTTGTGCTTTATATTTTCTCTTTAATGTAAAGCAATATTAAGTAAACAAAATATTAAAAATGATGCAGCCTCAGTAAAGGTACCTTTCCTCTTGCAGTTTATATTCATCCTTCAATATGTGATTGACGGGGGCCGTGTGGAGGCATGGAGAAGGGGTCAGAGAACCACTTGGCCTTCCCTGTTATCTGTTAGCCGATACTTTTCTTCTTTTCATTCTCCAAGAGTAGCGATGACTCAAATCCCAAATTTTTACCTGTCTTGATTCAACCCCAAGGTAGCTGGTTAATATTATTGAAAAGCAGTAATTTTAAGTGTACTGAATAAGCAAGTGATCTGAGATTATCTAGCGGTTCATGAGACAGCTCCTGCAGTTCTTTCTTGGACTTAAAAGGCTGCTCTCGAGATTCTTCTAAATCCTGCTGTGGATTTCTGATGCCAAGTTTTGTGGTTTCAGGGGTGCTGCAGAATAAATTAAAGTATTATGAAATGAAAAATTTAAAGCATTATGGAAAGGTTAAAAGATATGTGATTGGTCAGATCATATTGTTTGATAAGGTCATTACCATAAATGATATCTACACACATATAATTTAATTTTTAGTAACTACAAAAAAGGAGAAAAGGAAAATGCTTAATTTTATTTTTTCAGTTTTATTGAGATATAGTTGACATATAACGGTTTAATTTAATCATACAAATTAAAATTCAATTCCTTACCAAATTGTGTGTGTGTTGATGTGTGTGTGTGCATGTGTGTGTGTGTGTGTGTGCATGTGAGAACATACAGTGTGCAGAGGAAAAGGGCAGAGAAGAAGGACAGTTAACCAGGGAGAGCCTGGAGCTGCCTGTGTTCCTCACATCAAAAGGAAAGAAGTTATTCCTCTGAACTAAACTCATGTCACCAAAAAGGGTATTGGAGCCTGTGGGGTTTGAAATGTACTTTGAAATAATTTGTTTTTAATACCTTGTCATCAAAACTGATTTGGAGCAATTAAAACAGAAATAAGTATTATGTAATCTCTTTGTCTATCAGCATTCAAAACAAGAAATTTCGGTTTATTTAATGACAATGAAATGGAATGATGAAAGGAACCCAATTATGAGAATGAACACTTTCAAGTAAATTGAACAATTCCAAAGAGTATAAATGGGATTTTAAATAGAAAGTCATTTAATGGCACTGCAGAGTGATTGGAAAACAAAAAGAAATTGAGAAGATGTTCATTTTAATGTTTATAAAACTGCAAAGTTAACTTCTGGGGAAGAGAATCCACAGGAATGTAATATTGTAGATACTTGCTGCAGTGACTATGGGCAGCAGAGCCCTGACCGGTGTGTCTCAGTGGGTTTGGCACCATCCCACAAACCAAAAGATCTCTGGTTCGATTCTCAGTCAGGGCACATGCCTGGGCTGCAGGTTCAGTCCCTGGTTGGAGTGTGAACAAAAGGCAGCCCATCGATGTTTCTCTTGCACATTGATGTTTCTCTCCCTCTCTTTCTTCCACCTTTCTCCTCTCTCTAAAAATAAATATATAAAATATTTTTAAAAATCCAAATAGTTAACTAATGGTGGGTTTATTCTGGTCACTAAGGCTATTCTCTGGTTACTCTCCAGCTAATGTGCTAACGTTTTTTTAAAATTTAATTTAATTTTATTGTTGTTCAGTTATTATTGTCCAGATTTTCCCCCCATCGCTCTCCCCTGCCCTGCCCATCCCTCCACCCATGCTCCCACAGTCAGTCCCCATACATGTTGTTCATGTACATAAGTCCTTTACACTTGCTCCGTGACTGGACCCTTGATTATAGTCAATAAACATTATTTTATTAGTTTCAACTGGGCAACATAGTGATTCAACATTTATGTACCTTACCCAGTGATCACCACACTAAGACCAGTTAGCCCCAGTACAGAGTTACTACAGTATCACTGACTCCTCCTCTCTGCCATTCACTACACCCACCGACTTATAACTGGGAGTTTGTACTTCCTGTTTTGTTTTGCTTGGTTGCTTGAGTGCCCCATACTGATTTTTCACTTTTCTGTTTTGAACAAATGTATGTAAAACAGCTTTCGTTGTGTTCCTGTGACTTGTGTCTACTTTTAAGCTTTTTTGCATTCTGATTTTACCTGTCAAATTTCACATACTTATGGAATTATGCTACCTTATATTTCAATGTCTTTTTCATGTTTTCAGTAATTTCTTTGATAATGCAAATATTTAACGAGAATCAACTATATACAGGACATCATTATTTCTATTTTACATTTACTTTTATAAGTTTAAATATCAAAATATTTCCTTCTATACCCCAGCAATTTTATTTCTTATTGTCTGTTTTGGTGAAAATAAAATTTATCATTTGCACATTTAATGATGGAATAAGTTCCATTTTAAGTAAAGACCTTTGAGGGTTTTCAATACAACACCATGGATTTGTTCACAACCAACCCAGGGAAAATAGACCCTCAATATCACAGAGAGTTTAGCAAGCACACTGGACATGCTTCCCCATTGACCAAGAACTGCAGTCACATGGGATCTGGGTAGGTCTGCCTCCGGACTCCCAGCTTCTTATTCCCAATTGATCGGGGCAATTCTGATTGCCTTCAGTTCACTGCCCTGACACCCTTGCTTAGCACATAAATAGTCTGGTTTCATTTATCAGCCTGAATTATTGTTCTTCATTATTTAAGTCACATATTTAATTATGGACTAGCTAGTTGAAGAAAAAGCTAAGGGTGACAAATTCTCCACAGACTTTTATGAAATAACCTGTGAAAGTCATTTCCAGCCAACACCTCCTCTGTCTCATGGAGAGCTGCAATTCAACTTGTATCACGTGGTTCTTTATAAAATTCTCATCTTTCTGTTGGCAAACTGTATCAATAAATATCATTAATCTCATTCCAATCAGGTAACTGATGTATAATTTAAGTGATTATTCTCCTTCATTATGAGCTTGCACCTGAAGACAAATAATGGCTGCTTCAGTTTTATCTTCTTTCTATCTTGCTTTGTTCTATGACTAGCTGATCTCTCTTCAAGTACAAAAATCTTCTCCTAAGGTCAAAATGGATTACACCAGTTACCCAAGGGACCCTTTGGTTCTCTTGATCACCAGGGTGACTCTTGCCTTTCTCCTTAAGCATCTCTAATGGCATTCCATGCATGGCACCTCAGGTCCTAGCTCTCCTATAGGCTTCCTCTTAACCAACTCTAACCAAGATACCATGCTTACTCTAATGGCCATTTCATCTTCTTTATACTCATAATTACTTCTGAGTAAATTTCTTCTACTCCTTACAAGGTCCTCTGGTACTATTACTGTTAACAGTAGAAATTTGTAACATGGAAAATTGTAAACCACCCTGCCATTCTTTTGACATTGTTTCTGTAAGTGTGGACTCAGACTAATGTGTAGCTTGTAGATGAACAGCATCAACAAGCAATATTAGTCTGTATCTTTTGAACTCACGTCAAAAGATACAGACTCTGACCTCTAGGCATCCCAGCTCCAGATTTGCTGATCTTTATCCAGGAGCCAAGACAATGTGAAGCTGGGTTGACATGAAGCCAGGATGACTAAACCAGGATGATGCATGCTGGACCATCACATGTCTTACTGGAATGGACTATGCTTGTCTGCATGTAGAGAACTTTGCAACCCCTTCCCTTGATATCTTTGTTCTGTTCCCTTCTCCATCCTCATAGAAGACTCTGCCTCCACTGAGATGGGCTTAGAGACACAAGTCCCCATCTTCCAGGTGGCTGGTACCTGAATAAAACCACTTTCCTTTACATCAGAACCTACCTCTCCAGTATTTGCTTTCATAGCAGCGGGAAGCTAGACCTATGTTTTGGTTACATTACTTTTGATCCAAAAATATAACAGTTCGTGTGTGTCTGTGTGTGTGTGTGTGTATGTATGTATGTGTGTGTGTGTGTGTGTGTGTGTGTGTCTGGTTGACAATTCCTTTAAGTGGATGACTTGGAACCAGTTACCATTTTATTGTGGTTATTTTATTTAATGATTACATTTTCTAACCTCAGTGACACCAAACTGAAGAAAGGTTGACAGGTTTATCCATTTTAATCAAAATTATATAGGATCTTACTATATTATATAATAAAATATATACATCCAGTAAGTGTTTATTGAGTACTCACCTATGAAAACTAGCTTGCAAAATTCATTTAAAAATATTTTTAAATTTATTTTTTAGAGAGAGGAAAAGGGAGGGAGAAAGAGAAAAAGAGAAGCATCAATGTGTGGTTGCCTTTCTCATGCCCCCAGCTGGGCCTGGATCACAGCCCAGGCAGGTGCCCTGACTGTGACACTTTGGTTTGCAGGCTGGAGCTCAGTCCACTAAGCCACACTAGCCAGGGCAAGCTTTCAAAATTCTGGAGATAAAAACTATGATCTATTTATTACCTTTAAAATCTCAGTTATGGACCAAGTTTTATAAGGCAAAGAATTTGGCCCTTATGCTGTTAGAAATGAGCACACAGAACTGAACACTAGCTAGAGAGAAGCCTTATGACCACGGGCAGACAGAAGAAAGCACTTCACCACGAAGCGACTTGTACGGAGTGCAGAGGAGATATGAGAGGGCTGACTGGGCTCCCATGGGTGGCAGCTGAAGTTCTGGAGGGAACGTTCAGTGACTGGGAACGTTCCCCTGAGAACTGTAAGGTCTAAACCCCAAGCTTGGCTTCCCAGCCTACAGCACCAGACCCCGGAAAGGAACCGGGATGACACCCAGCTACGGAAAGCAGCAGGGTTTCTGTCTGCAATGAAGAGACAGCAGGAGACCCAGAGAGCCTCTTAAAGGGCCACATACAAAAACCCATTAGCAGCCACTTACCGTGGGCTCCAGCAGAGGGAGGACAGAGTGGACTAGATATGCTTGAGGGGAGTCTGGGGCTTGTGGCTCTGGGGAGAAAACTGAAGGAACTGCTGCCAGGATTCCTGTGCTGAGTCATTCGTAATACTTCAGGAGCCATCCTGCTCAGGCAGAGCGGTCCCCTCCAGATGGCATCACAGTGAGGGGAAACAATTTCCCCACCTTCGGGAATTACTCTGCCCAACCCTGTGGATCTCAAGCCAGGCTGCTGACTACAGATTGACTAGTTTAAGAACTGATCAGTTTAATGACTGATTACATTAACAGGTTGGAAAATACAGAGAAGCAGACAGAATGGGAAGACAAAAAACAGATTTCAAATGAAAGAACATGAGAATTCTCCAAAAGAAGAACTAGATGAAATAGAGGCAAACAATTTATCAGATAGAGAGTGTAGAGTCATGATTATACAGATATTCAATAGCCTGAAAAAATACATAGCGACAATAAGAAAGAATCAGTCATAAATTAAAAAATGCGATATCTAAAATAAATAATACAGTGGAAAGAATAAACAGTACGTTAGATGAAGCAGAAGACTGAATCATCTATATAGAAGACAAGGTAGAGAAAACCACCCAGACAGCAACAAAAAGAAAAAATAATTTTAAGAAATAAGGAGAGCTTAGGAAACATTTTGGACTATATGAAGCCTAACAACATCTGCATCTTGGGAATATCAGAAGGACAAGAGCGTGAACAAGGCATAGAGAATCTATTTGAAGAAATATTTAACAAAAACTTCCCTAATCTGGTGAAAGAGAAAGGCACACAAGTCCAGGAAGCTCAGAGAGTCCCATCAAATTGGACCCAAAGAGGCCTACACTGAGACACATCATAATTAAAATGATAGGGCTTAAAGACAAGGAGTGAATCCTAAAAGCCCCAGGAGAAAAGCAAGTAGTTACTGACAAGGGAGCACCAATTAGACTATCACCTGGATACTCAACAGAAACATTTCAGGCCAGAAGGGAGTGGCATGAAATATTCAAGGTGATGAAAAACAAGTACCTAAAACCAAGCATACTTTACCAAGCAAGGTTATCATTTAAAATTGAAGGAGAAATAAGGAGCTTCCCCAATAAGAAAAAGTTAAAGGGGTTTGAAAACACCAAACCAGCACTCGACAAATGTTAAAAGACTTGCTTGAAAAGTAGAAAAAGAGAAAGAAAAAAAAGCAGAGGAAAACAGTCTAACAATGAAAAGACAATACAAATGTGTCTATCAATAATCACCTTAAATGTAAGTGGCTTAAATGCTTCAACCACAAGATATAGGGTAGCTGAATGGATAAGAAACAAGAACCGTATATTTGCTACTTCCATAAGACCCATCTCTGATTGAAAGATACACAGAGTAAAAGTAAAGGGATGGATAAAGATATTTCATGCAAGTGGAAAAGAAAAAAATAAAGATGGGTTAGCAGTACTTATACCCAACAAAATAGACTTTAAAATCAAGGCTATACTAAAAGACAAAGAGGAACACTGCATAATGATAAATGGAACAATCCAACAAGAGGATATAACTCTAGTAGACCTTTATGCACTTAACACAGGAGCACCTAAGTATGTAAAGCAAATCTTGGTGGACATAAAGGGAGAGATAGACATAAATACAGTCATAGTTATGGATTTTAATACCCCATTGACTTCAATGAATAGATCTTCCAGACAAAAAATCAAAAAGGAAATCACACACTAGATCAAATGGATTTAATTGATATCTTCAGAGCATCTGCTGCCAAAGCAGCAGAACATACATATGTTTAAAGTACACACGGAACACTTTCTAGAATAGACTATGTGTTAGGACAAAAAACAAGTCTCAATAAATTTAAGAAGACTGAAATCATATCAAGCATCTTCTCTCACCACAATGCTATGAAACTAGGACTCAATCACAAGAAAAACACTGAAAAATACACAAAGACGTGGAAGCTAAATAACGTTATTAAACAATAAATGGGTCAACAACAAGACAAGAAAGTAGTCAAAAGATACCTAGAAAAAAATGAAAATGAGGACACAACAATCCAAAATATGTGGGATGCAGGGAAAGCAAACTTAAGAGGAAAATTCATAGCATTACAAGCTTGTCTCAAAAAACAAGAAAAAGCTCAAATAAACAATCTAACCTTATACTTATAGGAACTTGAAAAAGAACATCAAACAAAGCTCAAAGTGAGTAGAAGGTAGGAAATAATAAAGGTCAAAGCAGAAATAAATGAAATAGAGTCTAAAAATGAAACAAAAGATCAATGAATCAAATAGTTGGTTCTTTGAGAAAATAAACAAGATTTGCAAAATTTTAACCAAACTCATCAAGAAAAAAAGAGAGTGGACCCAAATAAATATAATAAGAAATGAAAGAAGAGAAATAACTACTGACACCAAAAGAATACAAAGGATTGTAAAAAAATATTATGAACATCTATATGCCAACAAACTGGACAGCCTGGACAAAATGGATAAATTCCTAGAAACATGCAATCTTCCAAAATTAAATCAGGAAGAATCAGAGAATCTTAATAGAATATACCTAGTGAAATTGAAGAAGTAATAAAGATAAAAAACAGCTCCCAATTAACAAAAACCCTGGTCTGGATGGCTTCACAGGTGAAGTTTGCAAAAGATACTGAGAAGAACTAACACCTCTTCTCAAACTATTTCCTAAAATTCAAAAAGAGGAGAGGCTTCCGAAGTCATTTTATGAGGCCAGCATTATCCTAATCCCAAAACCTGATAAAGACACTACAAAGAAAGAAAATTATGGGCCAATATCGTTGATGAACATAGATGCCAAAATTCTCAACAAAATATTACCAAACTGAATAAAGCCATGCATCAAGAGGATCATACACCATGATCAAATGGGATTTATTCTGGGAATCCAAGATTGTACAACATTCGCAAATCAATAAATATGATTCACTATATAGGCAAAAGGAAGGATAAAAAACACATGATCAGATGCAGAAAAACATTTGATAAAATCTTGCACCCATTTATGATAAAAACTCTTAGCAAAGTGGAATTAGAGGGAACATACCTAAACATAAGAAAGGCCATATATGGCAAACCCACTGCCAGCATCATACTCAATGGGCAAAGACTACAAGTGTTCACCTTATAATCAGTACAAGACAAGAATGTCTGCTTTCATCCCTCTTATTCAACATAGCACTGGAAGTCCTAGCCACAACAATCAGACAAGAAGAAGAAATAAAAGGCATCAAAATTGGAAAGGAAGAATTAAGACTGTCTTTATTAGCAGATGACATGATACTGTACATAGAGAACCCCAAAGATTCTACCAGAAAACTACAAGAACCAGTAAATGAATTCAGCAAAGTAGCAGGATACAAAATTAATATCCAGAAATCATTTTCAGTTTTATATACCAATAACAAACTAGCAGAAAGGGAAATTAAGAAAACAGTCTTATTTACAATTCCTTCAAAAAGAATAAAATACATAGGAATAAACTAACCAAGGATGTAAAAGACTTATACTCAGAAAATTATAAGACACTGAAGAAAGAAACTGAAGATGATACAAATAAGTGGAAGTACATACCGTGTAAATGGACAGGAAGAATTAACATCATTAAAATGTCCATACTACCCAAAGCAATCTACAGATTCAATGCAATTCCTATCAAGATTCCAATGATGTATTTCACAGAACTAGAACAAATATTTCAAAAATTTATATGGAACCACAAAAGGCCCCCCATAGCAACAGTAATCCTGAGAAAGAAGAACAAAGTTGGAGAAATTATGCTACCTAATATCAAACTATGGTATAAAGCCATAACAATCAAAACAACATGTTACTATCATAAAAACAGACACATATCAATGGAATAGAATAGAGAGCCCAGAAATAAACCCACACCTTTATAGTCAATTATTATTTTACAGAGGAAGCAAGCACATACAATGGGCTAAAGATAGTTTATTCTAAAAATGGTGCTGGGAAAATTGGACAGATACATGCAGAAAAATGAAATTAGACCACCTTCTTATACCACACACAAGAATAAATTCAAAATGGGTCAAAGATTAAATATTGGAACTGAAACCATAAAAAATCCTGGAAGAAAACATAGGCAGCAAAATCTCAGACATTGCTCAGAGCAATTTTTTGTTTATTATATGTCCCCAGGAAAGGGAAACAAAAGAAAACAAAAACAAATGGGACAACATCAAACTCAAAAGTTTTTGCACAGCAAGGGAAATCATTAGCAAAATAGACAACCCACAGAATGGGAAAACATATTGGCCCATACATTGGATAAGGTGTTAATATCTAAAATTTATTAAGTATCTACAAAACTCAACACCAAAAAAAAAAAAAAAAAAACCAACCCAATTAAATAATGGGCAAAGACCTGAATAGACACTTATCCAAAGAGGACATACAGATGGCCAATAGACATATGAAAAAATGCTCAACATCATTAATTATCAGAGAAATGCAAATTAAAGCCACAATAATATATCACCTCACACCAGTCAGAATGGCCATCATCAATAAATCAACAAACAACAAGTGCTGGCGAGGATGTGGAGAAACGGGAACCCTCGTACACTGTTGGTGGGAACACAGACTGGTGCAGCCACTGTGGAAAGCAGTATGGAGATATCTCAAAAAATTAAAACTGGATCTGTCTTTTGACCCAGTGATCCCACTTCTGGGAATATATCTGAAGGAACATAAAACATTAATTTGAAAGAACATAAGCACCATTATGTTCATTGCAGTGTTATTTATAATCGCCAAGATATGGAAGCAATAGATATGTCCATCAGTAGATTAGTAGAGAAAACAACTCTGGAACATTTATACAATGGAATACTACTTGGCCAAAAAAAAGAAAAAAATTTCCCTTTGCAAAAATACGGATGAATCTGGAGAACACTATGCTAAGTGAAATAAATCAGTCAGAAAAGGACAAATACCATATGATTTCACTCATATGTATAATCTAATGAACAAACTGAAATAACAAGGAAAATGAGGACAGCCTTATAGATGGAGAGCAGGATGACAGCTAGTGTGGGGCTTGAGGGATGGAAGGACTGAGCAAAAAAAGAAAAAAATGTCATGGTGGTGAGTGCTGGGGGGAGGCGGTATAAGGGGACTAAATGGTAATGGGGAAAATATAATAAAGATTAAATTAAGAAAGAAAAGAACAGAAGTGTGGCATGGTTTCATTTTTTTAAATTTATTTTTTAATAAAGGAGCGGATAGGCTGAATGAAATAGACACTTGCAGCCAGCTAGAAAGTATGCGATGTCAGTAAGAAATGTAGAAAAAAGAAACTAGCTTAGGTATTTTAATCAAGAAGGGAGTTAATAGAGGAAATAAGGATTCACAATACAGTAGGAAAGGCTGATGGGGCTTGCTCTAGGCTAGCAACCCAGGCTGACTTCTGAAATAGTAGGACGTTGGGGATCCACATCCTGTTTCAGTGTCTAATCAAGTGTCCCAGCCTGGACTTCGCTTTCATCTTCCTAACTCCGAACATCATGGGACACACCCAGCGGGCTGAGCCTATTGAAATTCCAGACTCCTGGCTTCAGGGGAGTGTGGGAGATTTCCAGCTTTCCAAATTCGTCAGTCAGATTGAAGACAGAAGTTGAAACTGGATTCAACATTGGAGCCCCCTCAGCTCCCTCATTTAGTAGCATAGGTGAGAGATGCTGAGTGCCAGCCTCAATGCGGAATCGGCAGAGATGAAGGGGGAGAGCAGATTAGTGTACATGACTTACCGAGAGACCTCTTCCAGGGAAGGCAGGAGGGTGTCAGTGGATGACTTTGGTTTTCTGGCCTGATGTGAAGACACAGTTGAACTAAGGAATGTGCAAAATGGAACGATGGCAGACTATTAATTAGATTTCTAATTAGAAAGCATTTTAATGAACTTAGAACATAACTAATTTGTTATTTGCTGCTGTATTATTCCGAAACTGAATGAATTAAAACGACACACATTTATTACCTGACAGTTTCTTTGCTCACCTGGGCCCTTCCCTCCACTGGCTCTCACACTGGAGCAGTCCAGATGCAGAAGGCCCAGCCAGGCTAACTCAATAATTTTTGTCAGGATTTAATCCTTGGAAAGTCAGGACCTGAGCACCTCCACGTGCTTCACTGAATCTCTTTCCTGTGTTTGTAATGCTGTTAGGTTTCAGGTCATGTCCACGTGCCCTCCTGAGATCCTGCAACCTCTTCAGGGTTTTGTAAAGTCTGCACACATTAGCATTCCATATTAGTGCCCTTGAGTTTTGACAAATGCATGATGTCATGTATCTACTGCCCTGAAATTCCCCTGTGCGCCTCCATTCCTACTGTCCCAGCCCCACTGTTCATTTTCCTATCTGTCATTTTGCCTCTGTTGAATTTCACATGAGTGTAATTACACCCATGGAGCTGATGCCATCTTTGCAGGCTGGTATCTCTCATTAGCAATAAAAATGTGAAGTTCTCTATGTCATTTTGTGGCTCAATAACTCCTTCTCACTGAAAACCTTCACATTGCATGGACATACCACAGCTTGTTTATCCATTTACTTGAGGGACATTTTGGTGCTTTGAGGTTTTGGCAATTATGAATAAAATTGCTATAAACATGTGCATGTAGGCTTTTGTGTTTTGAAGCTGAGTTTTATCTAGAAGTACAATATATGGATTTTACCCAAGATCAGGTTTATTTTTGTAAGAAACTTGCAAACTCTTCCAAAGTGGCTGTCAGTTTGCATACCCAATGGCCCGTGAGGGGTCCTCTTGTTTTTATCCTCATTAACATCTGTCAATGTTTTGGGATTTGAGAAATTATCATAGGTGGGTAATGGTATCAGACTGCAGTTTTAATCTGAATGTCCCTGATGACTAATAATGTTTGATATCATTTCATGCACTCATTTGCTATCTATCTTCTTTGGTAAGGTGTTCAGATTTTTTACCATTTTAAGATTGGATTATTTGTTTTCCTATTGTTGACTCTTAATGTACTTTTTATATTCTGAATACAAGTTCTTTTTAATCAGATATAAATGTTTTGCAAATATTCTCTCTCTATACAAGGCTTGTTCCTTGATTCTTTTCATGGTATCTCTTATAGAACAGATGTATTTAATTTTAATAAAGTCTAAGTTATCAGTTTTTTCATGAATTATGCTTTTGCTGTTCTATCTAAAAACCTGTCACCAAATCCTTGGCCACATAAGTTTCTCCTATGTTTTTATCTAAAAGTGTTTTAGTTTTGCAATTTATATTTACTGCTACAGTCAACTTTGAGTTAAGCCTTCTGAAAAATGTAAAGTCTATGTCTATCTTTTTGCATTTGGATGTCCAAATGTTTCTGGACCATATTTTGAAATAATTATCCATTATCTAGTTAATTGTCTTTGTCATGCATCAGTTGAGTATATTTATGTGACTCTATTTTTGGTCTATATCATTCCATTTATAAAAATAAATATCTTCCCCTCGGTGCTTTGAAAAAGAACCTGAGTCAATGATAAAAAGAAGTGATAAAAGTTGGAACCCTTGCTTAGTTTTCAATTCATTTTTTCTCCTGCAGTTTCTACTATGATGCTAATTCTATCCAATAAAATTTTCATTTCAGTAATTGGGTAATTTTTTTCCTTAGTTATCTCATTTGTGTTTTTTCTTTGTATCTTCCATTTCTCTTCTCATGTAACTATCACCTTTTACATTCTTTATCAGCTGGGACACTTTTATATTATCTTTTTTTACTGTCCATTTATGGTCATTTCTGTGTTTCTGTTGACTATTTTATTCCTGATTATGGGTCTTATTTTCTTGTTTGTACATCTAGTAGTCTTTGATTCAATAACAGACTTTGCACATTTCATCTTGTTGAGTTCCAGAGTTTATTCAGAATATTTCGCTTTATTTGGGCAATGGTTAAGTTAGATGTGAATTACTTCTGTACTTTTGAGGCTTGTTGGTAAGCTGTTTTATGGTGGGTCTAGAATAATCCTAACTCTAAGTTAGTCCTGTTTCCAAGACATGGCCATTTTAATATAGGTCCTATATACTCAATACATTTTCTTTACTGCGATTGGAGGGAATGTAAATGATTCTTGGCCTTCTGTGTGCTATGAAAATCATTAGTCCTATACCTTACAGATAATTGTTGTCTCAGAATTTTTTTTGCCTGGCTGCATAGGTTTTTATTTTATTTGTGCACATGTTAGTGGTCAGCCAATGGCTCAACAAGACAAGTCCTAGGTATGTTTTCTGTACACCCTTGTTTCTGTCACTGCACCTCAGCGAGGATGCTGGGTTTAGTTTTCCCTGCAAAATAGCAATTATCTTTGTTTGAAAGTGTTAGCAATGGCAGGAACTCCCCATTTGCTTTTGTTCTCTTAACAATCACAGTCCTATAATACACATTGTCTTAAGTTTGAAAATAGTTCCTTATTAATGCTTTATTTTTCCAAGTGTTTCCAGTGGGAGAGTGTTATTCCCTCCTGGCCTAAGCTGGAAATTGCTATGAACACCTCCCTTGAACCTGTTTCTGGTTCTGAGACATTTCTCACCTTATGAATACAACTTTCACAACTAGAAACCACAGCTCATCTCTTAGTTTTAGAAGTTATTGCATAGGCATGAGACTTACATTCTATCAATACTAAAAGTGGTAATTTTAAAAATTGCACAGATTGTAGTAAACTCAATAATTAGTAACACTTATTGCATGATTAATAGACTTAGGATGTTTATGAACAAGGATTTTAATAATCAGACATAAACTAAATCACTCTGAGTATACTAATTACTACTCTTCACTCCTCCAACTTCTCCCCTCACTTCAGTGAATGCCATTGTTGGCTCCTCTGTGCCTGTCCCTTCTCGTGGCCAGTGAACTTAATTAAACTTAAAAAAAATTAATGTGGAATGTAACTGACGATGATTTGTTCCCTTAGTTTACTACTTTCCCTAAAGACAAGCAACACAAAAACTCACCTGAGGATACAGCTAAATAGAAGCTGTTCCTCCAATTTAGTGACTTGATGCCCCCATTGTTTTTCAAGGAGGCAGTGTGGTAACTATATAAGCCTCTACAGCTTTCCCTAAGTAGCTAAGTAACCATGGTTTTATACTTAGAGTCTTTTGTTAGCGGGGTGGACAGGGCAGGTATATAAGCATTAAACAATATTCTTGCTGTGCCAAAAGTATGTAGAAATGTATGCATTCTATATTCTACTATTCCTAGGGTCCTTTTGAACATGGCCAACAGTTTTGGTAAAAACCTATCAAACTTTATATGTTTTAGTCTCTTTCAGACATTAAGAGAAGTTAACATTCATTCTGCATTAAAGGCACCTTATTTTGTGAAAATTTTGGTTATATTACTTTATTTAATTGATCTATTGAAGGATAAATTAATCCATGAATGTATTTATTTCTTGTACTTAGAGTCTGAACATAGTATTGTGATATTAAAAAAGGTAAAAGGCATAAGACATCACCATCATGTTCTTGAGGAGTCGATATATGTGTTTTCTTTTGGCTTCAACATGAATTTTGTCTCACTCTACAGGGAGTGCCAAGTTTCTTTCTCTCCCTCAACTTTCTGTCAAAATATTTTTACCCCATATTTCAGCACTGGATAAAAGACTAGCACCCAACCTGTCTTTTTTGAGACTTAATGCAAAAGTTCTCAAAAGCTGCTTTCTGATTTTTGAAGGGCTCTGACATATTTTGAATGAAATTGGTTCAGTGTCTCCTTTTCTCTGGCAATGTTTATATCATTTCTGTCTGCATAGTTAGATAGATATAATAGCAGACACAAAATACATACATAAACATGACCACATATATGATTTATTGATTCACCAGACTTCTTTCAGATGAAGTATCTCAAGTTATTGAAAAGCTGTTTCTTCATAAAAAGCATTAATGTAGTGTTACAAATTACAACATGATGGCATTGCTGTAAATGAATGAATGATCTCTAATATGACCATTTGGGGATTTCTAAAATTATATAGTTCTCCTGACTGTGTCAAACTGTTTTAATTCAATAAGAAATATGTGACAAATAAACACAAAAATGAACTACACATCTGATTTATATAAACTAATCCTATCCATCGAAACAATTTTACTGTTCAGGAGACTGAAGAAGATTTGTACAGAATTAAGAGTTCATACTTTCCCATTTCTTATTCAATTGGGACAAATTTTATTTTGTTTACAACTATATTTTCAGTGTCTAGGGCTCCCTATCTAGTTGTCATTCCAGAAATATATTTTTTACTTATTCCGAGAAATTGACATATAAAAAACCATTGATATAAAAAGGTCACATTCAAAGAGATGCCAATGTTAATAAAATAAATATACAATTCAACAAATTCACAACTATCAGTGACTGAATTTAAAAAATAAAAACAAATTAAGTAATCAACTAGAACAGGAGCAGAATTGTAGATATGGAGATCATTTGGAGGGTTATCAACAGGAAGAGGGAAGGGGGAGAATGGGGAAAAGGTCCAGGGATTAAGAAGCATAATTGGTAGATAAAACATAGACAGGGGAATATTAAGAACAGTATAGGAAATGGAGAAGCCAAAGAACTTATATGCATGACCCATGGACATGAACTAAGGGAGGGGAGTGCTGGAGGGAAGTGGGGTACCGGGCAGAGGGGGGAAAAGGGGGAAAAATGTGACAATTGTAATAGCATAATCAATAAAATATACATAAAAAACAAAAAATAAGTATACAAATCAATCAAAAGGCTCATTCAAATTTGAAAATGTTAAAAAGTAAAAAAAAAAAAAAATTACCTTGGAAGAAAAGGAAACACATATTTAATGGATTTAGAAAATCATAGATTATGTAGGGTAAATATTATTTAAAAATGCAATATTTAAAACCAAAGGTAGATGAAATCTAAAAACAACAACAAAAAATAACAAAAAGCAAAAACAAAACAATATAAAGTAATTTGAGGTAAATAGACTCCAACATTTATAAAATTTGGGGATGATAATGTATTTTTCAATGTGTTGTGTTTTTCTGATTAAAATGTAAAGTATGTTTTTCCTAGTATATTTGAAAACAAAGATAAAATAAGAAGTAATAAAATCCATTAATTATGCTAATGCTGAGAGAAAATCCCTATAAATGCTCCAACACATTTAAAAATATATATTTTCTATTCAAAGTGTTTGTGTGAGTGTATACTCTTAATATATGGGTTCCACAGTGTATTCATAGGTAATTAACAGACTGGAAAACTCCTGTGGTGGGATTTTCCCCAAGAATGTTGTTTTTCTCAAGGCTGTGCAGCCAGCAAGCTGATAAACTTTAAAACCATTTTTTGTTAAAGTAATAAAAATTAGCAAAAGAAAAACCCTTCAAAATTAAAATAATATTTCCTTTATTTTTGAAGTCTATCTATATTCAAATATCCTACTATTTTTCTTTTATTGTTCTATGTTGAGACTAATTGTGTCTTATACAAGTAGAGTAAGATTTCTTCTACTTCCTTTCTTAGACTGTGAGTCACCTCCTTGGCCCCCTCTCACTCCTCTTGTGGAAGACCCCACTCCTCACAGGCACAAAAATAGCAGGTAGAGATGAAATGCTCTCATTAGTCATATCTTGGAGAATCCAGCATCTGTTTCTAAATGCTTGTGACTGTGGCTTTAAAGAATGTTCAGCCAGAAGAACTAAATAAAATGGAGGTAAGTGATTTATTAGTTTTAGAATTTAGAGTAATAATTATAAAAATACTCAATAGCATGAAAAAAACATAGAAACCATAAAAAAGGAGCAATTGGAAATAAAGAATGCACTATCTGAAATAAATGATGCACTGGAAAGAATAAACAGTAGATTAGAGGAAGCAGAAGATCAAATCAGCAATTTGGGAAGCAAGGTAGAAAAGGACAACCAAGAAGAGCAACAAAAAGAAAAAAAATTAAAAATGAAGAGAGCTTAAGAAACCTTTGGGACAACATTAAGCATAATAACATCCGCATCATGGGACTACCAGAAGGAGATGAGAGCAAGCAAGATATTGATAACCTATTTGAAGAAATAATGACTGAAAACTTCCCTAATTGGGTAAAGGAAAACACACACACACACACACACACACACACACACACACACGTCCAGGAAGCACAGAGAGTCCCAAACAAATTGGAGCCAAAGAGGCCTACACTGAAGCACATCATAATTAAAATGAGAAGTTTGAAAGACAAGGAGAGAATCCTAAAAGCCACAAGAGATAAGCAGGTAGTTACCTAAAAGGGAGCATCAGTTAGACTGTCATCTGATTACTCAACAGAAACATGTCAGGCCAGAAGGGAGTGGCATGAAATATTCAAGCTGGGACCTACAACCAAGGACACTTTATCCAGGAAGGCTATCAGATAAAATTGAGAGAGAAATAAAAAGCTAAAGAAGTTTCTTACCACAAAACCACTATTGCAACAGATGTTAAAGGGCTTGCTTTAAGAAGAAGAAAAATAAAAAGACTACAGAAGAAATAGTTAAGACTTCCAGCCAAGATGGAGGTGTAGTCAGACATGCTGAGTCTCCCTCCACACAACTAAGAAGAAATACAACTACCTCAAAACTAGAAACAACCAGAAGTTCCAGAAAATCAAACTACATGGAAGTCCAACAAACAAAGGTATGAAGAAGAAATACTCATCCAGACAGGTAGGAGGGGTGGAGCTGGGGCAGAGAGGACACGGTGTGGTGGTGGCAGCAGTGGCAGGCCAGTGGAAAACACAGTTACATATTTTAAAAACTCAGGAGGGACACTTGCGGAGCGTTCCCAGCTCCTTACCAGACCACATAGCTCATGGTCCCAGCACTGGGAAGTTCAAGCCTCATTGCCTCTGACTGTGCAAACCAGTGGGGGTTGGGGAGGAGACAGAAACTGCCGGTCTCTCAGCAGAGTCTACTTGTTTAAAGCGCCCCCACGGGCCTAAAATGTCCACAGACCCATCCACTCTGGGAACGATGGCCAGGACAACAGCTAGAGAGGCACTAGTCCCATATGAAAGTGGGAGAAGTGCCTGGAAAAGGAGCGAGTGCTGAGCAAGCAGCATTGTTCCCTCTCTGACCCCCCCCCCCCCACAGCACCACAACGTGGTGAAACAGGTCGGCCTGTACTGACAAATACCTAAGGCTCTGCCCCTTACAACATAACAGGAGTGACAGCTCCACCTAAGACACAGAGGCAAACAAACACAGGAGCCTGTCAGGATGAGGAGACAGAGAAGTATGGCCCAAAAGAAGGAATAGATCAAGGTTCCAGTGGGAGAACTAAGTGACAAGGAGACAGCCAACCTAACAGATGAGGAGCTAGCCAACCTAACAGGTGCAGAATTCTAAACACTGGAATATATAATTTTCCAAAGTGCATATGAAACACTTTCTAGAATGGACCACATGTTAGGACACAAGTCTCAAGAAATTTAAGAAAATTAAAATAATATCAAGCATTTTCTCTGACCATGATGCTATGAAACTAGAAATCAATCACAAGAAGAAAACTGAAAAGTACAAATACATGGAAGCTAAATAAGATGTTATTAAATAATGAATGGGTCACCAACAAGATCAAAGAAGAAATTAAAAACAATCTTGAAACAAATGAAAATGAGAACATAATAACACAAAAACTGTGGGATACAGGGAAGGCAATCCTAAGAGGGAAATTCATGGCATTCCGACCTTAAGAAACAAAAACAAAAAAAAAAGCTGAAATAAATAATCTAACTTTACACTTAGGAACTTGAAAAAGAACAACAAATAAAACCCAAAGTGAGCAGAAGGAAGGAAATAATAAAGAGCAGAGCAGAAATAAACAACATAGAGTCTAAAAAAATACAAAAGGTCAATGAATCCAAGAGGTGATTCTTTGAAAAGATAAACAAGGTTTACGAACCTTTATCAGACTCATCAAGAAAAAAAAGAGAGAGGACCCATATAAGTAAGTATAATCAGAAATGAAAGAAGAGGAATAACAACTGACACCAAAGAAATACAAAGGATTGTAAGAAGATATTATGAACAACTAACTATTGCCAACAAATTGGAAAACCTGGCCTAAATGAGTAAATTTCTAGAAACATATAACATTCCAGTACTAAATCAGGAAGAATCAGAGAATCTAAATAGATAAATTGTACCTAGTGAAATTGAAGCAGTAATTTCAAAAACAAAACATAACAGCAACAACAACAACAAAAGACCTCCAATAAACAAAAGGCCTGGACCAGATGGCTTTACAGGTCAATTTTACCAAATATTCCAAGAAGAACTAATACCTCTCTTCCTCAAACTAGTTCAAATGAAAAAAAAAAAAGATCAAGAGGAGGGAAGAGTCCCAAGCTCAGTTTACAAGGACAGCATTATCCTAATTAAAAAACTAGATAAAGACAGAACAAAAGAAATTTATAGACCAATATCCTTGATGAATACACATGAAAATCCTCACCAAAATATTAACAAATGGAATATAACAATACATAAAAAATCCCATCATGATCAAGTGGTATTTATTCTGGAATTCAAAGTTGGTATAACATTCACAAATCAATAAATGTGATACAGCACATAAACAAAATGAAGAACAAAAACCATATGACCATTTTGATAAAATCCAGCACCAATTTATGATAAAAACTCTTAGCAAAGGGGAAATAAAGGGAACATACCTAAACATAATAAAGGTCATATATGACAAACCCACTGCCAGCATCATACTCAACAGGCAAAAACTACGAGTATTTTCCTTAAGATTGGGAACAAGACAGGAAGGTCCACTTTCACCTCTCTTATTCAACATAGTACTGGAAGACCTAACCAAAGCAATCAGACAAAAAGAAGAAATAAAAGGCATCCAAATTGGAAAGGAAGAAGTAAAACTGTATTTGTAGATGACATGATACTATAGTACATAAAGAACACTAAAGATTCCACACAAAAAACTACTAGAACCTGTAAATTAATTCAGTAAAGTAGCAGGATACAAAATTAATATTCAGAAATCAGTTGCATTTTTATATGCCAATAACAAACTAGCAGAGGGAAATTAAGAGAACAATCCCATTTACAATTGCTTCAAAAAGAAAAAAAATACCCAGGAATAAACCTAACCAAGGATGTAAAAGGCTTGTACTTGGAAAATTATTAGACACTGAAGAAAGAAATTAAAGAAGATACAAATAAGTGGAAGTGCATACAATGTTCACGGATAAGAAGAATTAACATCATTAAGATGTCCATACTACCTAAAGTAATCCATAGATTCAATGTATTTCCTAGCAAGATTCCAATGATGTATTTCATAGAACCAGAGCAAATATTTCAAAATTTATATATTAACTTGAAAGAACATAAGCACTCTTATGTTCATTGCAATGTTATTAACAGTCACCAAGATATGGAAGCAGCCCAAGTGTCTGTCAGCATATGAGTGGATAAAACAACTATGGTGCATTTACACAACAGGCATTTACTCAGCTGTAAAAAAGAAGAAAATTTTACCCTCTGCAATGGCAGGGATGGTCCTGGAGAACATTAGGCTAAGTGAAATAAGCCAGTCAGAGAAAAACAAATACCACACGATTTTACTAATATGTGGACTCTAATGAACAAAGTGAATTAACAAGCAAAATAGACACAGACTTACAGATTGACAGCAGGCTGACAACTCTGGGGCCATTAGGAGGTGGAGGGTTGAGCAAAAAGGACAAAGGACTCATGCACAACAGTGTGGTGATTATCTGGCGGAGGAATAAATGGTAATGGAAAAATACAATAAAAAATAAAATGAAAAAGAAAAGTTTAAAGCAGAATGTTCAGAGTACTGTTGATTTCAGCAAAAGTGATTTTAGACTCAGGCACCCTTCACTCACCCCAGACATGGGGTCCGGTCGGTGATGACTGGAGTTTTATTAGTGGATGAATGGGTAGTACTTTTTTCTTCCCAGGATTGATTTTGAATTGGTTTTGGTATAAAAGACCTGCAGGCAGAGGAGCTGTGTGTCTCTGTCATTCCTCCAGCATCTGCAGTGCCACTCAGATCCAGGCCACCTGTGTCTGTATAACATTTGTCCTCGCATGTCTATAATATCTCCCCCCTCCCAACTCCAAAGCCCCCAAAATGAGTGTTTTGGCCTCAGGGCGTCTCCTCATACCCGCCTCCTCTGGCTGGCCCAGTTTTTGCACAACCTCCCCACACGTCTCTTCACCTTCTGCCCCCTGGGGCTGCCCATGTGGGTCCCGGGTGCCCTGAGTCCTCCTTCTCCTCCTGGGGCCCATCCATAGGTACAAGCAGGGGTCCCACTGAGGCAGATCCCCCAACCCCAGTCAGCCCATCTCCACAAGGTGCTCAGCTGGCCGGGAAGCTCTGCTTCCTGCTGCCACCTGGACATGGGTCCCTGGGCCCACCCTTGAGGTGCCTGCAGGCCCACCGATCATATTCCAGAACACAGGGTACAGCTGAGGACAGGACAAGAGGGGCCAGGGCTTCTCGTGTGACTGGGGTGAGTGCGTTGAAGGTGAGGCAGAGAGCGGGCACCTGAAGCACAGGCTGGGCTCTGAGGTGCTGGGTAGGTACAGAGACCATTGCAAAAGCGGTGGGAGCGGCTCTCGTCCCCGACACCGGAAAGTAAACACCAGTTCATTTTATAAAGTTGTGTGCTTTTTAGCTACTGTTACATGTTTCAAGTCCATCTTTAAAATCAACTTTGGACAATGAAGAAATTCAGGATTGGCTAGCTACAACTATCAGTTTAAAAATATGGAATAAGACTTGAGTGCAAAAATGGTCACAGGTAATTATAGAACAGAGGCAAAGATTTACAAATATCAGACAACCTAGTGTATGCAACAAGGACAAGTAACCATCAACATAGAGCCAGGATATGATGTTCCTAAAAGAAAAATGGTGTGTGTCCAATGTTTAGCCAAGAATAAGGACATGTTGTAATGTATGGGCTATGGTTATACTAGAAAAGTTGTTGTTCACCTGAAATTCAAATGGCACTAGTATCTGTATTTTATTTTGGAAACCCTACTGGGAAGCCATTGTAAGGCTTTCGGTTTTCACTGAGTGTGTTGTGGAGTCATTGAGTCATGGGGTAGAGTGGTCAGACTTAGGTTTTGAAAAATCACTCTGATTTCACCAAGAGGCAAACACTTTTTTAAAAAAATTAATTTTTGGATTAGTCTTCTATTCTTTTCTTTGCAAAATTTCAGCAAATATGTATGCATGTATATTTTTATTTTTACTTCTTTCTTACACAAAAGACTATTCAAAAGGCATCTCAGTACTCTACCCTGAACTTGACCCCAAAGGTAGAGATGAGATTGAAAAGGAAGCCAGCAATGCGCTTCCTCATCTATGTCCAAGACCTTCAAAAGGTTGCTTTTTCAGTCTGGGGGAGGATTAAAACCAAAAATTAAAATATATTTAAAGTAGTGTCACACTCTTCTGTAACCATATTACAAAGTAGTACTTAGTTATTTAAAAAGAAAATAAAATTTAAAATGCATTGAAGCATATTTACAATATTTCATCTTTGTTTTATGTTTTGTCATGTACAAAATATGCTGTTATTTGTGAGCATAATTAACAATAACCACCTGTGTAATAAACAGATTAATGCATAAATAAATGGTGAGGTTCTTCTGCTTAAATTATTTTACTGATAGGAGATACAATCGATACAATCAGAACAGTTTAGAATCTTCTTTGAATGTGTAATTGGACTTAGTTCCAATACTTTAACTCTGTTTGTTATTTAACCAAGCTTAAATTCTGACTGAGTTTTGTAGTTTCCATAATGAACATGTAAAATCAAATTACCTCAGATGTGCTTTCAAAACTCAGGAGAAGATGCATTTTCCATTTAGATGATAAACAGAGTGGTTTTCAATCTTGATCAGTCTCCAGGTACAATGGAAAAAGAAGATGCCATCTTACCGAGCACACTGAGACTTTTATTTTGTAAAATAAAGTGTCTGTGACACTTACTCCCAAATGATCCATATATTGTCCCTTTATCCCATTGCCATGTCCCTGTAACCCGTGTGCTTGAGTGACGAGACCTCACATATTGAATTCTTGCTGACACAGAGGGAAATTGTATCTGTGGGTAATCTTTTCATCACTCTGGTCGAACAATAGTTTTTAGCTGCTAAATTGCCAAAGGAATTTCAATCTACTTCTAAGCTCACATTGTGAGAACTGGGTGAGGGAAAAGAGATGAGGTTCTTCTTTAATGTTTTATGGAACACTTGGTCATACTTAGCTATTTTATTATTTTTATCTTTGAAAATTTATTGAAGAATAAAATGGTCTTAATTTTCAAAATATGGTTTGAAAAGCTTTGAAAGATGCATTCGCTCATGGGGAAAAAGCACAATAAAATACAGACCATTTTCTCAGCCCTGAAATATCCTCACATTGTCAGTGATCGGTCCCAGCTCATACCAGCCACTGCTTCTTTGCGTCAGTACATGTTGGTGCACTTCTACTAGAATGTTCTAGACACAGAACTACATAGTGTGTACTCTTTTTTTTTTTTTTTTTTTTTTTGGTCTGATTTCTTTAAGTCAGCAAAAGGTTTTAAAGACTTACTCATATTGTCACATTTATCAGTCATTCATACTTGTTTAAAAATAAAATTTATTTTGTTTTTTTTATTGCTGATTACTCTTTCATTATATGGGTATATTGCATTTTGTTCTTCTATTCATCTGTTGCTAGACACTTAAATTGTTTACCTGGTTTGGGCCACTATAAATAAAGCTGCCCCTGGCTGTCTTGCTCAGCTGGTTGGAGAGTCATTGCATGCACCAAAAAGTTGTGGGTTCAATTTCCATCAGGGCACATACCTCGGTTTCAGGTTCAATCCCCAGGCTGGGTACGTATGGGAAGCAACTGAAAGATCTCTCTCTTTCTCTCTGTCTCTCAAATCAATAAACACATCCTTGGGTGAGGATTAAAAATAATAATAAATAAAAATAAAGCTGCCACAAACATTTATGTGCAGTCTTGGTATGAATGTGTTTTTATTTTCTTGGGAGGGTAACTGGCAGCGAAATTGGTAGGTCATATAGTAGTTGTAAGTTAACGGTTTGAGAAACGTAAACAGGTCTCCACCCCCACCAGCAGTATCTGTGAGGTCCAGTCACCCCACACCCTCACATAATTTGGTATCTTCAGACTTTTTAATTTGATTTATTCTAGTGAGTGCAGCGATATCTCAGTGTTTTCACTGTACTTCCTCCTGTGGCTCTTGCTTGCTCACTGCAGGGAAGTGAATGCTGCCAGCAGTTGCTTGAGTTTGGAGGTAGGTCTTCCCCCATCCAGCCTGAGATGGAGCTAATCCCTGGTGAGAGCCATGATCATGCAGTAGGTAGAAAAAGAGGGAATTATCCATTTAACTCTTTGCTCTATTCAACGGGGTTAAAATTTTTATGAAGTAAAATATGCGTAACACAACATTTATTATTTTAAACATTTTTAAGTGTACAAGTCTGTGGCATTTCTTACATCACAGTGTTGTAAAATCATCATCGCTACATATTTCCAGAACTTTATCACTACCCCCAAAAGAAACTCTACCCATTAAACAATATTTATTTATTTTTAGAGAGAAGCAGAGGGAGGGAGAAAGAGGGGGAGAAAGATCAATGTGTGTGCAGGGACCTGGCCTGCAACCCAGACACACACCCTGACCAGGAACCAAACTGGCAACCTCTCACTTTGCAGGACAATGCTCAAGTCAACTGAGCCACACAGGTCAGGGCTACAAGACACATCCTACAATACTAAAGCATTAGCCAAGTTAAATAAATAATTAAAAGTTTGGAATCTATTATTAGAAGTTCTTAAGAGCTAACTCAACACTTCCTAATTAAAATTGGTTGTTCAGAGAACACACTGAAACTAAGGTCTCCCTAGCATATCCTCAACAGCTAAATTAGCATCTTCCATACAAAACTCAGAGCTCATTAGCAATGACAAGAATCGCTTCATCTGTTTAGTTGTGAATGTGTTCAAGTCTTCACTCAGGTTTCCTCCTTCCTTGTCTCACTGAGAGGCCCATTCCTCTGCTCACGAACTTAAAACCATTTGGCCTGATACCCTTGCTCTTTCTGCCACATGAAAACATTTACTAGCTTTGTATATTCAGTGTATGTTAGCTCTTTTATCTGTTTGGCCAAAAATAAAATGTTACTGTGATTTCAGGTCAAATTCAAAATTAAGTGAGAGTCAGAATATTGTACTTTGAATAGAGGGAAAGTAAAATAATAGCAACCAAAATATATTTGAATTACATTGAGTTTTTCACTTGCCAAAACAAGTTAATAAAAGCCATCATAATGAATGTACTAAAATAATTTCCTATTTTGAATATCTTAGCTGTACTTTTGATCAGTTATTCACATCAGTCAGCTGTGTTTTAACAGCATGTGCACTGGAGTTAGCTTTAATAATACAAAATGGATCAGAAGCTGAATATTAAAAAAATGTGTTCCTTGAAGGAATCACCTCAGATATTCTCTCAAGGAAACAGTCTTTAATGCCACCTCTGACAGGACCACTAACATCATTTAAAGCATGATAGTTTTCTATTAGGCCAAGAATATGGGCATTTTCTGGAAAGTAAGGGAATAGATGCCGAGGTCACTGAACTGTTCTAATTAATATTTCTCAGCAAGCATCGCTGCAGACATGTCTCTGCAAGAAAACTGTTCCCAGCAGCTGAGCATTTCGGACCCACCCCAAAGCTTCCTCTTTGTTCTACAGATTCCTAGGGGGAAGGGTATGGAGGAAAGAGATAATTGGAAAGTATTGTTTGTGGTACAAAGGAGATCAGTTCCTTTGGAGCTAGTTCAGCACAGCGCTCTTCAGGCTGCGTGGTGCATCCCAGGTACAGGACAGATTGCAGGGGCAACAAAGCCTCATCTCAGCCCTGGTCCACGGAAGGCATTTCTAGGCTCCAAAGCTGCCACTAGAATATATATTGGTCAAAGGAAGCAACTGAGCTCATATTACATTCAAGCAAGAAATCGGTTTTCCTATCATAGAAAACAAGCATCAAATTGCCTGGTTACCCTATGGCTCGTTGAACATCTAGCGTTAGTTCAGTGTAAGTTGGTCAGAGATCTTTGTTTCTCCAGGTCAATTGATTCAAATAGTAGAAAGTGGCTGACAGTACCAATGGCCGAGAAAGTATTTGGGTGGCAGAAATTTATATCTACACACACGTGCGCGCGTCTTAATCTGTATACCTAAGGTACAATGTTGGAAAATATTTGAAATATCCTGCTAACAGTTTTATGATCCCTTGCCCAAGAATGAAAACGGATGGCAGGAAAGCTTCCACTAGCCACTGCGTGTATCAGATGGGACTGAAGGTGAAGTGGGTCCACAGACGCGGCAAATGCAGAGCTCTCGCAGCGCAGTGACGTGGGTCACGAGTTCACTCAGATATCAGAGATTAGCTCTTAGTCGAATCAGCTAAGCGATGTGCAAAAACTGTAACTATATGAAAGTACTGCACGCAGTGCCCGCATTCCAACTTCAGACCCGGTCATTCTGCTCGTTCAGTGTTAGCAGGACCTAAAAGGGTGTGTAACACACACTCACCATTTTCTCTGCATCATCTCGTTGTTGTGACTGATAACAGAGACAATGAGAAGACCATCTGTCGTCAGGGTCTCACCCCAGGGTCATCGGGTGAAAGTGTATTTTCTAGAGACACTTTGAAAATGATGGGCTACTGGTAGTTCTTGGAAAATACAAAAAAAGGAACAATATCTATTTCTCTATATTAAAACAACTGACATTAGGCCCCAGCTGGGAATAAGAAAATGAACACAATTTGAGCACATATGATAAGTACAATTGCCAAAACATTTAGAGTCAAGTCTTTCAAACCTCTGGAGTTGTCTGTCTTTATGTTGTCGAACTTTCTAGGAGCTCCTGGAATCAGGCATTTTCCCTACATCCTGCTCCTCCTCGGGTCTCTGGTGTCAACCCAGCTCCTGAAACACGGTGCTTGGAGAGCCACCTCCACGTCACTGAGCTGATCGACACAGGGACCACATGGTGCCACAGCTAAACCTCTAAGGTAGTAATTTTCTCCCAGAGTGCTGAGCTCACTGGTGTGCCGCAGGGTTTGTAAAACATGTGATACCTGACTGTTTAGTCAGTGGCACTGACCTCTTTTTTCTTAGATTGTCAAATAAAAAATGACAACAACCAACACAGCAATAGCTGTGCAGTGTGAATGAATCAAAAGTATACCTATTGTTTTTGTCAGACTGACAGAATTTTAGTCATTAGTTTATGTGTGCCGTGAGATGAAAAAGGTAGAAAATCACTGATCTCTATGCCTTTGTGTCTGGGTCTGGGTGTGGGTCTATGTGCGCCCACGTCTACGTCTATGTCTATGTCTACGTCTATGTCTACATCTCTATATCCATATCTATGTCTAGAGATAACTATATTAAGAGATAGGTACACTACACATCTAGAATGGTCATGACTGGGTGTTAGGCATGCTTTTTCTGAGAAAATAATGAAGGGAAGAAAGAAGCAGAATCCAACCCCATATGTTTAGGCTTTTTTTGTTTTTTTTTTCAAGAATCCAACCCCATATGTTTAGGCTTTTTTTTTTTTTCAATGCAAATGTGACTTGGTCTTAATTCAGAGTTGCCTCTCAGAGCTTCCCTGATGGTCCCTCCAGACAGCCTGCTGTGGGTGAGGACACTTCAGTCCCAGTTCTCTGAGTCAGAAGAGAGGGCTGTGGCACACCCCTGGAGTGGCAGGAGCCGTGTGTGTGGGTGTGCAGGGCTCGGGAGGAGGCAGAAATGGGGTGGTCCTGAAGAACTGTCATCTTCAGGTTTGTAAGCCAGGATGTCTACAGTCTCTCAGATCTGGGCTTGGCTGGACTAGATTTCCTTTATGGAAGTTTCTGGTCATTTGCGGACAGTTCATGCCCTTCCCTTGGCTCTGGCCTGAATTTATCTAATGAAGAAGTGGTTTCTTCAAGGCAATTATTTTATAAGTCTTATTCTTTGAACTTGTTTTTGTATTTTCTATAAAGAGAGTTTATTCACAAAACCAACAAAAATGATCATTTAAATAGTGTATCTAGAATATTTGGCCAGCACTATGCCCCCCACACTGTGACTGATGATTTGCATATATTTACTCCAATCCTCTTAACAGAAATTTTAGGCAGGTATTCATGTCTGCATTCCAAATAGCAAGGGCTAGGTGGTACACTGATTATCAACTTATTCATTCATGCATTTTACCAACACTCATTAAAGCTATATTTTTGGTAGATAAAGACCTTAATAAGAAACAAACATTTGCCTTCATGGGACCAAAATTTCGTGAATACCTCCCTAAAATTTTTGGTCTTGTTAAAAGACAGGAATAATCATAGTCACACAAAAAATGTAATTACACGTTTCAGCAAAAGTTACAGAGGAAATATAATGGCAACTGAGGAATGGAGCTGTCTCTTTGCATGGAACAGTCATAGTTACACTGAGAATGGGGAATGGGTGGGTATGTAACTTGGGGAAAGGACATGGCAGCATTGTTCATAGCATGTGCAAAGGCCCTGAACTGGACCACAGTGTAATCAATCAAAGAACAGGAAGGCCCCAAGTGGGTGAGGGACCAGTAAGGTAGCATTGTGAGGTCACACTGGGCCCTCTTGGCTGAAAAAGCATTTCAATTTACTGGGGGACTTTAATTAAGGAGTCACCATGGTCTCTTTAGATTGTTAAGAACACCAGCCTTGCCTCTGGGTGCAAAAGGCAGGGCACGTCCATGGAAGTGATGGGACTAAGTATCTCGCAGGCCTGGGAGCCATTCCTGACAGGTGACTTCATTGAGGGCTGTCTGGAAAAGAGAATGAGAAAGAATCAGACCAAGAAGAAAAAGGAAGTGACACCAGAACCAAGAAAACCAGAACATTCCAAGGAGGAGAGAGTAGCTATTTCTGTAATATTAAGAGAGCTCATGTGACATAAAGACAAATCAAATCACATCATGAAAAGCACTGATTGTATTGAAAAGAGGGTAGATGTCCACTCCTGTCAGTAGGGTGGGTCCCCCCTCTGCAGCAGTGAGAATGGGCCCCCCAGGCCCCGCACCCTTGCTGTCTTGGACCCCTCCTGGTACAGTGTAGTGTTGTGGTCCCTGGGATGGTGGAGTTGAGCCAGGGTGAAGAGTACAACAGGTGTGTTAGGGATTTCAGGCTCTACCCCATAATCCTAAACAAAAGGGATTGTTTCTCTGAGGAAAATGGAACCAACAGAAAAGGGGAAAACGTGTTCATTTCTGCATCGCTGGCATAATCCAAGCTCTTCCTCTTCACCAGTGGGTCCTTTCCACTAGCCAATACATACTAAGATGTCTGCCTGTAATTTTGTTTTCACACTTTACCCCACATATACGTCTAGTTTCCTCCACATTTCTCTACTCTCCTTTGGGAAAACACTAAATGTCACACACCCCTACTTTCCTTCCTGCCTTCCTGAGTCTCCCTTCTCTCCTTTGCGGGCCTTGCTCTTATTCCTTCCTCTAAATGTTAACTGTCCAATATGGCAGCCACTAACTACATGTTCTACTCATATTTATCATAAGAAAATAAGCAAAGTTGCTATTAAGTTTTCCTGAGTCACACATGAGTCATATTGAAAGTGCTTAATAACCACATGTGGCCAATGGCTGCTCTACTGGTCACTTCGGCTGTCACACAAAGTTCTACTGGACACCCCAGAATACAACCTGCTCACCAGCTTCACCTGCATGCAAGTAAGTATCCCACAGCTGTCATCCACATCAGAACTCTGCTTACCACTTCAATCTAATTGTCTTACTCACATTTATCTTATTAAGTGGCACCAACGGTAACCCAGTTACTCAAGCCAGAAATGGAGGTGTTAGTTTGCTTCATTTTTCCTCATTACCACCTGTTACTAAATTCATCAGCCAATCCCGTGAGCCCTGCCCTAAAGATGTGTCCACCATTCAAGTGTATCTCATTGCCTCCATTGACAACATTCTAATCTACCATCATTCTCACCCAATAAAATTTTAATTTGTATTCATCCTCCATTCGTTCCTTCTACTCTCAATTTTGTGCAGAGCAACAAAGTGATCTCTATAAAACGTAAGTCAGACCACATCCCTTATTTTGTCAGAACCTCCAGTGTGTGCCTGGACATTTGGAGCACAATCCAAATCCTTTGCATAGTTCATAAATCCTGCATAAAATTTCCCTTCTTCAAGTTCAGACATCCACGCTACGGGCACCCTCCTTCCCACTTCCACCCTGCACAACCTGGCTGACACCCACTGGCTCTCTGTTGGTCTCTCTGACAATTTCCTGCCTCGGGGCCCTTACAGAGGCTGCTACCACTGTCTGAACTTTTCCCAAGATCACCATTTAGTTTATTCTTTTACTTCAACTGGGCCGCTGTTTGAACACTGTCTTCTCAGAGTGGTCTTCCGTGAAGACGCTGTACAAAATAACCTTTCCTCCATCCTGGGGGTCATTTTTTATCAACTCATCTGTTATTTTTCTTCTTAGTGCTCATCACTGCCTTAGGTTATATTTCTTTATTTATGGTCTGTCTCCCCCAGTAGAATGTCAACTCAGTGAGAGCTGGACTTTTTCTCATTCACAGTATTGGTACATATGTAGTGTGCGCACAATAAATACTTGAGCAGTTAATGAGGAGTAATAGCATCACCAAGGAATTCAGAACTTATGTAAAAGGGACTATAGTCCAAGAAGCTGCATATTTGGGATTTGTTAGCTCAGTGGTAGGAAATGAAATGAGGTGTCATCTGATCAATACTACAAAAAAGGAGACCCAGTTCCTGTCTTGCTTGCCTGGCAGGGCACTGTGGGTCCCCTTCTAAAATGAAGGGGCCCGTGCTTTGGGCTCCAGGCTGTGAAAAAAGTGTCGTTTTAAATAAAAGTGCTGGGGTGTGAGAAGCTGTCACAACTGACAGCTCCTATGGCATATCTCTGCCTGGCACCACAAGACCCCCCTCACAAAGGTGTGACTGACTGTTAGTCGCTTCAGCATGACCTGATTGATTTATCGATGAATAATAACCAGTATGGGTCTCTCTGTGGATAGCAGAAATTCTAAATCTGCTGATGGTACGGCAAGCCATTCAAAAAATATCTCATTTTCTAGTGATAATTACAATGGTAATCATGTTTATACCTAATTTTAAATATGTATTATTAATTGTATTTATACAGAGCTTTGTGTGTATGGGCAATTGAAAGTCAAGTTGGTTATTTAAAATGGTACAAATAAGCTGATACACATCATTAGTGGGACCTCTACATTGTAGCATCTACAGGGAAGTTAATGTCTCTTCATCTCACGTACCTTCTATTAGCTGATAAGAAGGAAATGGAGACAGGGACTGGCATATTTTGTGCATAAATAATTGCTAACAATTAAATGAAGGAAGTGGGATTTAGACTTTCATTTAGTTTCTTCTTCTCCTCTCCTATTTTCTCAATTTTAGAATTTTAAAGTAGTTCATTTTTCCTCATTTTCACTGTTATAAAAGAAAACAGGATTTAGTAACCATTTATATTCACCCGGCTCATTCAATAGTAAAACAAAGTTTACTTTAAGTCTACCCCCCAAAAACACCCCTCAAAAACTTGAAAAAAAGTCTAGAGATTGGTAATGTCACTTTTTATATTGAAGTTTGGAAGATGCTGCGGTATTTCTTGACTGAAGCTCCCCCTTGTTCAATATCTTTGGACCTTAGAAAACTCACCTGTTTAGTGTAGAAGTGATTTACTATCAACCACATGAAGAATAACCCACTGGATAAGGGGTTAGGGCTTCGTTATGCTGACGGCACTCCCGGCCACAGCCGCAGGTTCTCAGGGTTCCTTCCCGGGATCACGAAATTCAGCCACTTTACGGCTCCAGGGGTTCGGCCTTTGCTTCAGCTGCGCTGTGCTTGGAACGTAGAGTTCTCGGGCCCAGAATGCGAATCCCGAGCGGCTCTGTCTGCCGTTCCCTTCCTCCCGCGGCGGCAGCTCCACCTGGTCGCCGTCCGGTTCAGCGTTACACCTTGGTGATGACGTAACTCAAGGCACCATGACAACCGCGCGGTGAGAATTCCACTGGGAAGTGTTTTCCTTCTTAATCTAACGACTGCCGAAAATGCTTTATAGTTTTGTAAGGACGGGCAGGAAGACGCATTGGGCAGAGTCCTAATGGAAGTGAGGAACCTTGGGGTTCTGCTCCGCTTCCGCTTCTGAGGGCTATGCCAGCGGGTTAGTTTCTCTCCCCGCGGACTTTCACGTGAGAACAATGCGGGGATTAGAAGAGTTAGGTTGTGGGGAATGTTGGAGTCTGTCTGGGCTGGAGGCTGTGTTTACTTTATCATTATCAGGAACATACGTGGTGAGAAGGAGAAAATGAAGATGTTCCCTGTGAAACAAAAATGTGCCCTGCATTGGAAAGAGATACATGATGATAGGAGTGTTCATGCAAGTTCCAGCAGGCCTGCTTGAGTCATCAGAGATGTATTGTGACAGTCAATTTGGCCAACAGTCCTCAGCCAATACACGCTCAAAGGTCAGCATTTCATCTGCAAAAATCGAGAGGCTTCCGGGAGTTCCTGGCCTGTAAAAAGTGAACCAGTTTTCCAACATAACAATCTTATTTAGGCAAACCTTTCAAAATTGGCTAAAAGTTTCCATTCTTTCCATTCTTCAATAGTATTTTAAAATATCTTCTTATCTACCTGCTGGTTAATTCATTGATGAGTTAAGTAAAATAGTGAAACACACAGACAAATAACATGCTTGAGAACTTTAATATTCTTGATCCACTTGGACGCTTAGTTTCAATTCGCCAAATCAATGAACCCATTGTTTTAGTATGATGATGCACTGGTATGATGATGTTTGCATTATTGTTAATTTTTTAAGTATATACTTGTGTTAAAATATCTCAAGGAGTCTAAATATTGCTCCCTACACATCAGCATAGCCCAGATGTTTAGAGAGCTGTGGGTTCCAGCAGGAGTGGACTTCCCTTGTCTCTTTCAAAGCTGCTATCTGTGCTGGGACCCTTCCCTAGAGGTCTGGCCCTGGTGATGAGACGCAGACACCTAATTTGCAAATGGCAGGTCTTGGTTCTGCGGTCCTGCACCCATTCCTGGAGAAGGACTGAGGTGGAGAACTGAAGCTCAGCCCTCCTATGGAAGGAGAAGGAGTCAGCTAAGCTTCAGGGCCTCTTACACACCTGCAGCTTCAACCATCTGTGAAGAGCATTCCTTGACTGGGTTGGCAAGTGTGCATATATTGTGTATATATTATCTGCATCCCACCACTGAGCTGCAGAACTCAATTGCAGGCCAGCAGTTCCAGTGCTCTGTGGTAGTAACATCAAGAAAAAACATTTGCTTATAATTTGGGACTCCAGAAGTTGGTTCCTGCTCTCTGGGATTGGAGCTGACAGCCCTGTTCCACGGAGAGACGTGCAGGAGGCTGTGCTAAAATACAGCATGTGTTACCCTGGCTCCCTAAAGGCTTCATTTGAATTGCCATCTGGTCAGCGGGACACACTGAGCGATCATTGAGTACTGATGGATGCCGCTCGCCACTGCGAGTTCAGTGTCATTGTAAAGAGGCAGTTTTTAAATGCATCTCCAGGCCATTCAATTTTGACTCCTCATCTGTAATCACATGGCTGTTTTAAATGTCAGTTCTGTGTTCTAGTTGGCATTTTGGACCTTATCTGCCTTACTTCTTATCCCCCACTGCTGAATTGTGATCCAAGCAAAAGTTCTTGTGTTGTACTAAATATGACCAGTTCCCTCTCTTTCTAATTTTTCAATGACAGTTGACATATAATATTAGTTTCAGGTGCACAGCTTAGTGATTAGACATCTATATGTCTTATGAAATGATCACCCTAATAAGTCTAATACCCATCTGTCCCCTGTGGTTATTACAGTTTCTCTGTTTCTTCTGTTTGTCATCAGAGGTTCAAGTTGGCCTTCCTAGGACCTCCCTGAATGCCTACCACATACTTCATACCTGATGACTATCCAGTCTGCTGACTTTAATTATTTTTATACACCAACTGTTTTCATTTCTTTAGTTCAAAATTACTTTAACATCAGATTTCTCTAACTAACCTCTTCTATTCTTCTGTCTCTATACCAGGTACTAATTTGTATGGGCTGCAACTTCAGAAATGTTTTATTATTTTGTACTTGTTTCTGTGCCCTATATTTCCAAATACGTCGCAAAGCTTTTCCATCAGGACACTGCCATTAGCCCTCTTGTACCCTCGTGCAGTGCGTGTTGTGCGGGGCCTGCGCTGCGCCTAGTGAATGATGTGCCAGGTATCCACTGTAGCCCAGCCCAGCAGGTGGGCGAGCGAATGTCAAGGGCTTTAGTTAGTCTCGCTAGAAAATAGAGTGGCTTGCATTTTCTAAGTCCCACTTCCATTGCTTTCTGATCAATTCCCAGTCTAGGTTTCCTCCCAATGCCAGGTGTTATTTTCTGATGCTAGGGCATAGTGAAAATCACACTTCTCTGAGTAGAGCTCACGTAATAAGCCTAAAGCGCATGGTCAACGGTGCAGAGCTCTGCTTTGCGTTCAGCTGTTTCAGGGCAGAGGAGTCGGGCCTGCAAGCAGACTTGAGGAAGTGGCATGGGATTTGTTGGTTTCTCCCAATTCATTGGAAGCAGGGTTTTCTGTAACCCCACTGCCGGCTCCAGGCAGATCAGCATTCCATGGTTTACTCATTTCAAATAGCCAACTTATTACAAGTTCAGAAACTTGATCCGTGTTGCTTTGAAAACAAATCAGAACCCCCAATGTACCAACATTGGTGGCTTGTAAGTTGCTAGAAACTTGATAAATGTCTTAGTTCCAGAGCAGTGTGGTGACTGGCGCAGGCAGAGCCACTTAATGTTCCAACACTTGGCAGTTTAGTCAGAAGCGGTCTGTGTCTGCAGAGAAAACCCGGAAGACACAGCAGATGTCAGAGGGTAAACAGTAGCTCTTAACCGGCATGTTCGAAGCCAAACCGCTGAGCTGATTTCTCCAAGAGGATTTCTAAGTTACAAACTGCAAAGGATTAACATTGAAATACTAGCGTTCACTGGGAAATACTAAGGTTCTGCTCTATGAATATGGTAGATCAGAGCTCCATGCTAACGTGACGTTTGCAGAGAAATTTATTTGGGGAGTTGTTTGTTTTTCACTGTTAACTGTGTTTGTTTCTAAATGTCACCCTGCCCACAGGAGAATGTCCCCTCCCCAGATGAGCCTGAGCAGCGAGCACCACCAAAAAGAGACGAGGGGCTGATCTGCTTGTTGCTCTGACGAAAACCATAAAGTCCACCTGTTTCCTAATCCAAGGAACCAATAGCGGTTCAAACCCCAGTGACTACTCCCGCCTGAGGACCCTTCCCTGCTGCTGCCTGAGCTGAGGATCCAGACTGAGCCGGATGCTGCGGCCGCTGGCTCACCGGGCATCAGGCATCAGGCATCCTTACTCTGACAGGTTGCTTCTTTATGTGCATTTATACAGTAATGAGAGCGAAGTGACTGAACAATTCTGATTCTCTCACTGCAGGTGGGAAAGGGGTGTGATTTTCCTGAGACTCAGAGGAAACCATGCATGCGTGGACCCGCTCTCGCGCCATCAAAGTTACAGCTGGTTTTCTAAGGACACAGAACTCATAGACTTGCTGAGAAGTAGGTCTGCTGTGAAATCACAGCTTGGATAAGGCAGCTCAGAACATTGGCACTTGCAGAGAGTCTGTCCCCCAGCTGCCCAGGAGGGGAGCAAGTCCTCACGGAGCCTCTAGCTGTCACATAGGTTCCCATGCAAAGGAGTACCTCTGTGTCATTGGAGGTGTGCAAAACTGCCCTCTGCACAGTATGAAGCAGAGTGACGAGGTTTGGGAAGCTCTCTAAGTGCTGAAGCTGAGAGTCCCAAGCGGTAAGACGTGCAATGTTTATTAGGTGGAGAACTGAAATCTCTAGGTCCTGGGAGACTTTTCCGTGGTCGCACTATTAGGGGTTGTTGAGGCTGTTGTCACGTGTCCTCATTCCCAAGCCATGTGCTCTTCTTGTCCCAGGAAACAGTCTCATGTATTTTAAGGGAAAATCTATGTCAAGGATGCTTGTCTCCTAAAGTTGCCCACTTCCTTGGGACAGGCACCTGCAGAGTCCCCTTCAGAGTAGTTTGGGGACCCTGGAGGTGAAAGTCAACTTAGCTTTGGAGTGGGTCCAAGGCTGCCCCATCTCATGATCACCTTCTCTGATCAATGACACTGATAGTCTGTGGCCTCAGGTAGCATCTGATCTGCCAAAGGAATCAGGACTAGGGTTGTCTCTGATATATTACTTCCGTGTATACAAATCAACACCAAACAACAGATTGATTTATTTTTGAATAATTAAGAGATGGCTTTGACATCATGGAAACGGAATATTAAAGCAAATATAACGCTGGGCATTGTGAACATTGAATCCAGTATCTCCTTCCTGGGCTTCAAATTACAAACAATAGCAACAATAGTACTCCAATCCCCTCAATATTCTCATATTCCTCATTATTATTAAAAATTAATAATGGTATGAAAACTCATAGTATCAGAAATATGTCACCATATTGCTTTCTGGAGTGATATAAAATGCCCTTGATTGTGATACTCTTAGAAATCTGTGGCACTCTTAATATCAAAGTTTTCAGAGCAGAAAAAGATTTCCTAGAGTTACTTAATTAGACAATTTCAGACACATGAGAATTAAAGAAACTCATTAAGCTTAAAACTTAAGCTGCCTCTACTTTGTGGAGAAAAATTTTTTAAAAGCCTCTGAGAGTACTCAATACAGATTAGCACACTGATTAACACATGTTCCTTGTGCTCCATTTTTTTATTTACCCAGTGGAAGGTCACTATGACCTTGTGGTTCTGTATTAGAACTAGAGTGGCTGAGCTGAGCATTGCTGGGGCCACTCTGCTTTTTTCTTATTGCTTTAAACCGCTTTCCAGAAAAGAATCAAGACAACCCAACTAAATGCCTGCCAGATGGAAATGCAGATGCAAAGCCAAGTCCCCGAGGACTTGGTGCTGCTGTGGAGATGGATTTGGCTGTGCCCTGGGATAGAGGTTATCCGCTCAACCGCAGCCCAGATAAAGGAATCAAATTAATGCCAGGTGCATGGAAATGCAGGAAAAATAGACAGGCATAAAATCAATAAAGAAATCAGATATAAATTTAATATGCTAAATGCTCAAAATCCCTCTGAAATTAAAATTTGCTTATATTTGTATATATACAAAATATTTTTGTGTCTTTGTTCTCAAAGGGCAGTCAATGTTCAAAACACAGTTGTTCAAAGAAATGCTTTCCAGTTGTCCTCTGCTGTACCATTGTGAAATGGCTTCCCCATTTATTTGTTCAATAACAGGGTAAATTAAAGAGTACTATTATATTATAATAGTATATCAGTATCCTCATCAGGCTCTTCCAATATTAAAGCAAATGTTATCTTAATTCTTTAACAGTAACTGAATGATCTCAATCTCTTTTTGTGTGAAGAAACTTTAAGTTGTATTTTTTTTTTTTAGAAAATAATGCTAGGATTAAATTTTACTGGAATCTACATGAAATTTAATTCATCACCAGATTCATCGTATCTTGGCATTTTAATGGAATGAAATGTATGTTTAGCAATAAATATGTCAATCCTACAATTTTTTGAATACTTATTTTAAATTGTGTACAAAAATTGGAGCCCTAGAATGTTTTCATTAAATTCCAACATTTGTGAAGCATTTAATGATCTCAAGCTGGAGGTGGCAAAAACTCTGGTTTCCCTGAGACATTTTAAAATTTAACTTTTGTCGTGAACATAAAATGACAAAACCCAATCTCTGGAAAATCATGCTCATTCCCAGCGCCTGTCGTGGTACATGCTGTGATGTGACCGTACCTCCTTCTGGTGTGTGCTCAGTAGGTGCTCACTAAAAGGGAAATTATCTCTTAGACATTGTACGAAGATGGGAGGTGGCGATTAGCAAAACGCTGTGTGCAGAGATGCAGGTTTTGTGTGCATGTTGATCAGCATGCCAAACTGTCCAAAGCCAAAGGAAGTAGGAGACTATATCTCCTTTGCAGCTGAGGAGCTAGGAAGTAAATTTTACGTCCCCAAAAAGAGAAGTGTAAAACTCAGGTCTCAGGGACTATATAAACTCATGGTGAACTAACAGACATCACTTTCTCTGGGGTGTGTGTGTGTGTGTAAAGGAGTCTGGGTGCACACAATTATATAAGAAGAATCACTTAAAACTTATAAGCATCTATCACCCTAATAATAAGGATAGCTTCCCAAGGGCTTGCATTTACAACTATTTCTTTAACAAGTTCTTACGGTAAATCCCCATTCTCTGCTTTGTTAAGATATATTGCTCAGCTGCTCAGAGGAAAAAAATAAGATTATTCTTTAGCTGTGACCTTATGTTTGCTGCTTCCTGCAGGATTTAGAAGAACTGCCAGCTGTGCTCAATCTCTCTGAATAAACGTCTTATTTAGCTGAGGAACGAAACCTGCTGCAGGATTCCTTCCGCCCTGTGTGACTGTCTCAAGGGTCGCATAGTGTTGCGCACTTGACAAGTGCATCTCTTCTTGCTCTTGACTGAGATGCAGAGGGGCCCGGGGGCGGGGGGAGGGAGCTTCCCCCCCCCCCCCCTCCTTGCTCTAACTGAACATAAACTAGACTTCGGCGCGGCAGAAAGGGATTCTGTGACAGACGGCACAAAAGCGAGGCAGGTAATGCCGGGAGCCGGCAGCAACGTACTGTATTTTGATTGTACAAGGGCAGAGCATTAGCTAGGGTGTCCCCATCGCCATCCCCCGTGTACAGAGCAGCTCGGGTGTTTGCAGCTGTAAAACCGGATTATTAGGCAACACGAAGTGTCAGGTCAAGTCAGGCTTACAGGAGTCCTAGGTCTAACTACTACCAAGTTGTGCTACTGATACCAAGGGTAGAGGCGACTTTGGAAAGAGCAAAAACCAAGAAGCTAGACCAACACTGCAGGTCCCTTCCTTTTTCCCTCACCAGCTGCTTTATTTCAAAATGAACATGTGAGGGAGGGTCTGCTGGGTGCCCCGCTTGCACAAAGGGGCCCTTCTGGTGTGGACCCTCCGTTTTCAGTCCCCTGTTCGCCGAGACTGCCCAGGACCCGTCTTAGGCGCGGTCCGTAGACCAGGACTCTGCGGCGCCCCGGAGGCCACGACTATGCGATCCTCGCTCCGCGTTTGCGAAGGATTTGACACTTCATCCCTTTCTCTTCTTCCAGAAACGCCCTGGTAACAGGAAGTAGAGTGCAGGCTCTGCTAACCGTCTTCTTTCCAATCATAAAAATCTCTCTTCTAAGAAGTTAGAAGTTCTCAATTTTTTCTTGTTGTGAAATAACTACACAGCGTAGCAATTTTGAACACCATAGAAGATATTGAAAATGAACAGTGAAAAAGCTTCACCTTTCTGTGTCTAAGGATAGCTGGTGATATATGTCCTGCAAGACTGTGTGTGTGTGTGTGTGTGTGTGTGTGTGTGTGTGTGTGTGCGTGTGTGACCTACCATTTACCATAAAGCATTTTTCAAACCCCCATGCACATTTTCACGGTGTGGTGTTCCAGTGTGGAGCTATTCTTTCACTCAGCAGCGTTTTCTCTGTCAAAATTTAGTTGGTTTTCAATATAACTTGTTTACATCACTTTTAAAATAGAACCTTTTAATAAAGATTTTCAATAATATATCTTTGGGACATCTAATTATTTTTGTTTGATAAATTTCTATATAAAATATGCACAATAAATGGCTTTACATTTATATTACGGAATGTTTTATAAGTTTATACCAATAAAAGAATATGGTAGTGCTATTTACTTTTAGCTCCTTTACAGTTTATATTATTTTGAAAATATATAAACACTAGAGTGTTAATATTATACTACTTTCCTCTTATTTATTAGCAGTACAATAAGGTATTTTAAATATAAATTTTATTCTTATATTTAAAGAATATGGAAGATTATTTCATTCATGGTCTTTCCTACATATTTCTTAAAGATACTTTATCATTTTTAAAGCAATATGAAGCAACACCTCATTTTTAATAATATGAAAATTCTAATAAGTGATATTTTAAATATTAGTTATGTCTTTAAAATAGTATATTTAATAATAAAAGTGCAGGTGTATAATTAATTGTTTATAATTGTATATGGTATATTTATATATAATAAACTAATATATTTATCTAATAGTTATGGCTATATTATATATCTTAATGATATATGCTTGTATTTTATATAAAATATTAACTGTATTATGTATATATTGGTATATTATAAATATCATAGTTTACAAGACTTAATAATTCTAAATAATATAGAGTGGGGCAAGAGTAGTAGGTTTACAGTTGTTTATATGGGAAATAACACAATGATTAATAAATAATGATAGAAGAATAAACTCATGTTTCATGTACTGAGAACTGTAAACCTGTATTTGCCTCCACCATGAATATACTACATTAAATATATTGCTTTGGAAAAAAATTGTATCTGTTAACTTCTTCAGTTGCTGTTTGGTTGATTAATGGCGTTTTTTGTACACATACATTTTAATGTATTTACATATTTAAATATGTAATTTTATACTTTCTTCCTATGAATTTATTTTTTAAAATAATTCAAAGACTTATAAACCTTATAATTTTTTAAGTTTATTTCATCGATTCATTCTTCATAATGTCATTAATTCTTAGGCAGTGATTTGACAGGGGTTACTACAGAAATTTTCCCAATATCAGAATAGTTGTTAATTGAGTTGTTAGTACAATACCGTTTGTAAGAGGTTGATATTCAGACGTTAAACGATCTTCCCTGTTAGACACCTGCATGTGTTCCTGAGCTTTGTACATCTCACTGTCTTTTCGTGCAACATTTTTACAGGATGGGGACTGTTCTTCCCCTTCCTGCCACCCCCAGACATTTCTGTGAGACAGCAGGGGACCCAGCTCTTAGGTGTGACAATGTAGGAGTAGGGACAGGTATAATGCTTAATGATACAAATGTCTGCAATAGAAAAGTGACTGATGTCCCCCAGTGTGCAGGTGAGGACCTCAGTTAGTGCCACACGATAAATTCAGTTCTGAGAACACTTTCTCAGAGGTGACCATGCTTGGTGGCTGAATACTCCCAGCTCCTGAAGTATGAGGTGGTCCAGTCTAACTGGGTAACAGGAGCACTTGGATACAACATTGTTAAGCTGTGCAGCTAGCTGTATGGTGTCCATTTCTCTTTATCTCGGGACAAGATATGTGTAGGAACCGAGGTGGCTTGGCACTTTAGGAGGATGATTTTGTGAACAACTTCAGTTCCCAAGACCAAAAGACCTCATGAGTCAATTCCATGCTGACATGTTTAAACCACTTTACATCAAATATTCCATAACTTCCCTACTTTTCAAATACCTTCCAAGTTTGAATTTCAGTGAGGTTGGCCTTTCATGACTTTTCCTCCTTTAATCCCTTTGGGTAATTAATTTAATATGTGAAAATATTATCAAACATTGATACTGATGAAAATAGATTCAGGAGGAAATATTAAGAATATGCCTTTTAATACATAGCCCTCCATCTTGAAATACATCACACACTGTGATGCAATTCTGTGTTTCCTGAAATATTATTTATGAAATATGTAATTCTTGCATTGACTTCATTAAGTATCTCACTTGAGAGTCTCTAGGTGAAGATGGTATTAAGTGCTTCTCTCGTGTTGTATTAGAAACATTTCTGAAATATTTTATTCCTAGAAGAGGTGCATTTCTCACAGTGCAGCAGGTATTTTCTCAGGCATTTGCTCTGCAACAAGAATTTTATTTGGGACCAATTTCACCTGAGATTGGAAAGCAAATGAACTTTTATGTTAAAAGTCTCCAATTCATTCAAGTACTAATTTGTTGTCCTTCAGCTGTCCACAGTCAGCGATCTTTGTGGAGTTTCATGAAGTTCAATGGCCAGGAAATCTAGAAATGTAAACACCTGTTCAAACCATGACTATCATCTCTCTTTGATATTTCTAAAGAGATTTGTGAGTGCACAGCAATGCAGGTTCCCTTTCAGGCCAGGCTGTGCACTTCACTCCCCATGGCAGCTGGGAGAGAGATGGTGAAGGGGATTGCAGAGCATAGGCCAAGATGGGGAGTGGGGAGGGGAGGAAAAGAGAAAAAGGGAGATGAAGAGACAGAGATAAAGGACAGCAAAATACAGGCAGAGAGAGAGAGAGAGAGAGAGAGAGAGAGAGAGAGAGAGAGAGGGAACAATTAGAGTTGGAACTGCATGGCAAGATTTAAGCAGAGAAGATACTGGGTTGGCCAAAATGTCTGTATGGTTCTTTTTCTGTATAATAAAAGACACATTTTTCATTTTCACTAATAACTTTATTGGTTTGGATATTTTGAGTATGTCAGCTATCTCCTGCATGGTATAATGTTGGTTGTTCTCAAGTAATATCTTGTCTGGATCGTTATCAACTTCAACTGGTCTACTCGACCGTGGAGCATTGTTCAGTGAGAAATCTCTAGCATGAAACTTTACAAATCACCTTTGACATGTTCATTCAATCACAGCACCTTCTCCATAAACTGCACACATTTTTTTATGTTTGTTATATTTTTACCTTTCTTGAAGCACTAAAGGATAATATTCAAAATATGTTGCTGATTTTCTTCCATCTTCAACATTAAAGTGGCCACACAAAAATTCATCAATTTTGATAATCTTTTTTAATACACATTGATGTGACAGATGTCACAATGCAACCTAACAAAATTGTTTTAAGTGAAATTAAAGTCAACTAATCACTACTAGAGCTATCTTATGGAAAAATAACAAACAAACTTTGTAGCCAAACCAATATCTGTCTCTAGTCACTCACACTCATGGCCTTTAGCAAACCATCAGTCACCCCGAATCAGATGAGCATCCTCCTGAGGTGGCTCCTGGGGTGCAGTGAGAACCCAGCAACCCTCGCTTCTCCTGAGCGGTCACAGTCGCTGGTGATTGTTGTGATGCTACAAGACTAGTCTCAGTGACTGTGTGTTTAAATGGAGTGGTTTTCAGGTACACTAAAAAACTGCGTTGAAATACATTAAATGTTGGCAAGAAAATTTCTTTTTTTGAACAACAAATTAACTTAGGTTGAAAATAAAATCTAACTTTGAATGTTTACATTATTGTTCACCTGGGATCACTTCTGGTTTTCAACAAGTGGCTGGTGTATTATACTTCCATCAGCTTGTCACCAAGAGAATTACTTTTGCAAATATTGTAGTTAAATCATGTGTGCTCACATGTGTACTGTTGTGTGTACATGGGTTGGAAAAGAGAAAAAGAATATTCTGTCACTTTCTTCCTATATCACTTGCTTGCACAGAGATAAAAGAAATATTTAAAACTGATTGACTTCATAGTCTGAAATTGTCTCCCTGGAAATTACCTTTGCATTTTAAATAGTTGCTTATGCTTTGGTGACTTAACCTTTCTTCAGCTAAGGAAACCAAAGTTGAAATGTAAAAAGACAAGTTTTCTTTATGAAATTTAGAAAAAAACTTGGTGGAGATTCTTATTCAGCAGAAAGGCAATGTGTTTTTCTGACAGCTAATTAGACCAATGTGGGTAATGTACATCTCAGAACCAATTAATTTGGCTGAGGGGTTAGAAATTTCAACGAATGCCCAGTTCTGGATCTACGGGTAGAATTAGTAAGCTCATACATCATGGAATAAAGGAAGGAAGGTCAGACTGAAGAAGACGGGAATGAGTGTTGTTCTCAGAATGAGTTGAGTGGATAGTTGATAGCACCTAGAGCCGATTCCTAGCAAATGCATTGATAGTCTTCTTCCTGCCTTGTTCAATTGCTTTTGCTGAAATCAGCAAGAAATCATAACATTTTCTTGTTTGTTTACTGTGGTGTGAGGGTGTAAACAACTTGTCCCCCAAATTCCCAGCAATGAGCTTCTTCACACGTATCTTGTCTCCCTCTCATTGGTCTAATCCATCTCCGTTTCCCTAAGGAGCAGAAGGTTCTCAAACAGCAACAGAGACATAGGCAGCCAGTGGGGATCCCGCACTTCAAAGAGTAACCAAAATAAACAAATGCCCTAATTTTCCTTTGGCAATTGGATTGCACTTTCTGCCTTTAATCTTACCCTGCCTCAGAGTGAGATGATTGATATTTATGTCAGTAAGTTGCCATGTATTTTTATTTCCAAAGACAAGTCATTTGTCCTATTGCTTATGATTCCAAGAAAAGGATAATTTATCATAAAAATAAAGAATGGAGATAATTTAAAGTAAGACTTTGGGTCCAATGACTGAGGACAGTGTTCATTTAAATGTCTTCAAATAGCTTTTGTTCACCAAAGACTACTGATCCAACAGTTTTAATGTTGAAGACAGGCTTTGAAATAAAGTGACAATTAATTGGCAAAGTATTTTGGGATGGATACCTGAGAATCCTGAGCAAAAAATAAACTTGGTTTTATAAAAGGAAGTTTAAGAAAGTAGTAAAATTAGGTAAATCTCTTTTTCAATTGATCATTAATTCTTTCTTTTTCTTGAGTGTCCTTCCATCTGATTCTGCAAAACTTTTCTGACTTTTATGCCCTTTTTTTTTTAACAACAAATAACATATACCCTCTTCTTTTACAGATGGAGCTGTCTATGTGAATACTCTTCAGCACAAGCATTCAGAGAATGTTGATGAAATAAATGGAAACCGTAGAGCAGAGACAGTTGGACTCAAGAATAAGACAACAATAGAAATAACCAATAAGCCCAAGGCCGATTCTTCGTAAAGAATAATAAAATCAATAACTCCAAGCACATTTGATCTTAAGCGTCGGAGCAGATACAGTGAACAGATTTCATGAACAAATGGGCCTCTAACTATAGTAAAGAAGATGTTTATAGAAGACAACATTGTTGCACGTTTATTCCAGTAAATTTTACCATTTATTTTAATTGTTTATTTTTCCAAACAATATAAATGGCTAATATCGATTCCAATAATAGAGTGAGAAACTATCTGGTTGACTGAGACTCATGTGAGAACTTCAGTGCTGATGGTGGAGGAGCTATAGGGAACACTCACTGTTCATCAGAGGAACAGGAGATGGTATGTGCCACTATCTGTTGAAATAAATTAATATCAAAAAACTCACATACTTCACCAAATGTACCAGCCTATAGAATTTTATAGCTGAGTTTACCAGTCCTTAAGGAACAGTTAGTCCTAATTTGATATAATTGTTTTAAGAAATAGAAAAATAGGAAAGTCTGCCTAACTAATTTTTTAAGTATATAGTTGAAACATGTGTAAGAAACCTGGAAAATGAGAGTATAAAAAATCATTATACCAATTCCACTTAGAACATAAATGCAAAAATCCTAATGACATATTTGCTTGCTGAAGCCACAATGTATACATGTTAAATTCTCTGTTATAAAGAACGTCACAATAAACATTTCAATGTACAATATAACTTTATGTTTCTCTGTGAGTATTTCCTTAGGATAAGTTAATATAGTATTGCCAAACTATAAAAAGGATGTATTTTAATTTGTATTACACACTGTCAAGCTGCCTGCAGCTTAGCTTTATGGGTTTACTACCAACATACTAAAAACTGTGAAACTGCCTCCCAATTATCTTGAAACACTTGAGGGTAGCAGACATTACAGTTTTTACCAATCTAGTTTATACAGATTTTTTCTTTCAATCTTAATATTGATCTCTTATATTATAATACTTTCATATTCATTGGTCCTACTTTTATGCTACATTTTGGTTGGAGATCTCATGGCAAGGCCCTGACAGCATTTGTTATTTGAAACTGACTTTTTTCTAAGATTTTAAATGACAATTCAGTTCTTACATAACCTTGCATTTATATAACCTTAAAGGGCCCATGTTGCAGACATTTTTACTACCACAAAAAATAAAAATAAGCAACATTGTTTTAAATTCTTTAAATTTAAGATGACTTTAAATATTAAAATTTAGAGAAGTCATTATACCTTGAACCAGGAAGTAGGAGTTTCCAATGTACATCAAAACTATTTGATGATAATTGGAATCTAATAATATATTCTTAATATACTTTTAAGGCTTTATTTTTTTTCTATAAGCTTGTACAGATTTGAATAGATTTATTCTAAGGTTGTTTTGGTGGGTTTTGGGCCTACAAATAACAACTTTCATATAATTGTACTTTCTAATAGTAAGTTGATGGCACATTAAAATTAAATTTCAGCTATTTTCATATTCCCAATCATATTATCAGAAATCAGTTTTTTCTTTTTTAATTATCTCACATTTATTATTTTTCTTATTTTCAGGAGTTATTGGGCCTTTTATTAAAATACCAAAAAAAAAACACATTTCTGATATTAAGGAAATGCTGAGTATGTTTTCTATAGGTTTATGAAGATGCTAGGTGTCAGATTAAGTTTTTCTAAGATTTTCTATCATGAATGGATATTAAATTCAATACCCTTTCTCTACATCAATTGGGATAATTTTGTTGTTTTTTTTCTTTTTTTTTTTAAATTGAAGTAAAGTGGATTGTTTTCATTTGTGTTCTAACAATGTCAACCAGTAATAAACCAAATGAGTCATGTTACTATTTTTGTACATTGTTGGGATATTTGAGATATCTTATTCATTGAAGATCACATAATTCAGGATAGTGCTGCTCATATCTCTGTTTGTTTATTTTCAAAAGTTTCCAATGGTCAGCTGTATAATTTCACTGCTAGACATTTAGATTCCAATGGAAAAAAAAATTAAAATCCAAGGGATATCCCATCAAGTTTAGGTTCGCGGTCTCTGTAAGAAGCTGCAGACGCACAGCCATGACTAAGTGTGAGAACTGTGCAGGCAGACCATGGCAAAGCCACCCTTCTGCTGCCCACCTCCCCATTTCGCTGACCCTGGGACTGTCCAGGGCTTAGGGTCCCTCCCACCAAGGAAACACACGCCCTTCCATCCTATCCTGCAACAGTCTCTGTGTGCCCGGTCGCAGTAGGTAGGATGCTGGCCACTCCTTCTGGGGGACCATCTTTACGACTTTTTTTTTCACCATAACATGGCTTTCTGGTTTCTTCTGGCTGTAGTATATCCTAAAAAGAATGTCCTTTTTAGTCACTGTTCATTAAAAAAATGCTCCTCTTAAACTCTGCCTATTTGTAACATCAAAATGTGCACTGCTATGGTCACTTAGGATTCAGGGTCCAGGTTTTTACCTACAAAATTAGGATGTGAGCTTTTTATGGTTGGAATATGAAAATGAAATAGTAGTAGAAAAACTTATGTTGCCACATATCTATCAAATATTATCCTAGTAAATAAGTAAAATTAGTGAAAACCAAATAAATATTCTTCATTAGATTTCTAAAATGGTGTAAGCAAGTAAAATATTTACATCCAGGATCGTACCAGGTCTTTTTTCGTGTGCTAGCTTGCATACTTCATGACCAATTCCACAACACAGAACCCACAATAGTCCTCAGAGTCATTAGTGAGTAAATGCAAGTGAGTCACCATTTCCTTCTGCAATCTTTCACTAGTCACGCTTTTACTTCGACATTAGCTCTGTGTGGGAGAACGCAGATTTTCCCCGATGTCATTTGCGGTTCTTGGTGACTCAGAAAAGCATCTTTGTGTTTATGCTGGGCAGCTGTGTGGAATTCTGTTTCTCTCGCATTCTGTGCCGCAGGTGACAGAAATGATTTCTCCGTCTGACCTTAAGAAAAAGGAGGCAGTTCGTGGTTGGTGACTCACATCCCGCTCTCCCAGCGAGCTCTGCAGTATTCTTGTGAGCATTACTGAATTGCACACGTCAGGCATTTACTGTTCAATTATGCCATATCCACATTTACGGACCCCTCATCCTAGAACGAAGAAAACAAAATAACTAACAATAGCAGTTCAAGAGAATGCATTGCATAGCCTGCGTGATAAGGAAGCCTAACATTTGCTTTTGCCAAAGACGACCGGCATGGGCTTTGGGATTCATAGAGAAATGTTACGCCTATAAATAATTCTGTCTCTAAAATGTACACTCCCGAATGCCTATTTTTGAAAAACCAGCTTTCATAGTGTCCTTACCCGACCCTCACGTTCTGCTTTGGTGACCGCGCCATCGGGCCCATCGGCATTTTCTGGAACCTGTGCTTCTTTCTGCAGCAGTGCGGCAGTTTCTTGCTCGTCTTTCCTGAGAGCCCCGGCCCCCGCCCCAGGAACTGAGATGTCTGTCTTCAGACTCTGTCTTCGGCTTCCAATCCACTCTCCACTCGCACTTCCGGGCTCCACAGCCCGAGTTCCCTCAGTCACAGTTCAGCATGTTGCTGGTCACAAAAATAAAATCGCTGAAGTAAAAAATGCTTTTTAAGAAGGAGGCTACGATTGTGCTGGATCAAGAGCAGACACAATGGTTTGACACAGAGTTATAATTTTCCATCTTGTATTTTTCAAACACGCGCACAGAACTCACCCTGCTCTTCTGCCCAAACCCACTCTCAGTCCCTGTGCCCCCAATGTCCCCTGGAGCAAACTACTAGAGATTAGTTAATCTTAGGAAATGCTTATTCTCTGCCTACTCTCAAGCTTGTTCCTTGTAATTTGATTCTTAATCAGTACATACATTTTGAGGATGTAGTGGCAATATATAACACACAGTTTAAATAACAACATATGTATTATATATCGGAACTATTAACATTTATCATAAGAAAATAATAAAAAATCCCAGCATGCTTGTTAACAAGGGGTTTGCATTTGCTCTTTTCACCTCCCACATTCTGTCGTGAAGGGAACAATCCAGATCATTTGACAACATGCGTGTGTCTTGTGAATATCATGCTAAATGGAATAAATCAGATGGAAAAAGTCAAGAACTATATGATTTCATTCATATATTGGATATAAAACTGAAAACAATAAGTGAACAAACCAGACAAACAAACTAACAAACACTCACAGACACAGACAATAGCATGGTGGTTACCAGAGAAAGGGGGGGACAGCAGAAAGTAAAAGGGTCAAATGTATGGTGATGGAAGGAGACTTGACTTGGGGTGGTGAACACACAATACAATATACAGATGATATATTATAGGGTTGTACACCTGAAATCTATATAATTTTATTAACCAAGGTCACCCCTCCAAATTTAATAATTAAAAAAATAAAAATAAATTTAAAAATTTTAAGGGGTAGCACATACAAAATAATAACTTTCTAATGTTTGCTTTAAAATGTGTGATGTAAACATATATGAATACACAAACACACACACTCACATATGAAGATGTCTTATCTGTAGAATTCATACAAAGGAATGAATTACAAAACTTGATTTATATTATACTATTGTTTAAGAAATATTATATCTGTATAACATAGATATATGAATAATTATATAGAGTATGCATATATAACTGTAAATATACATACATACACAGGGGTTAGCAAAAGTTCATTGATAGTTGTAATACAAATTAATGACAAATGTCATAATTAATAAATAATAGAAGAATAAATTCTGTTTTGCGTACTCACAACTGTAAACCTACTTTTGCCTACCCCATATAATGAAGGCTAGTAAACAACATATCTATATGTATTATTGTTGTGCTAAACTTTAAACAACTTTCCAAGACTCAGACTGAAAGAAAATACGCACTTCATCCTGGTTGTTGCAATAGGGAGAACATCCAAACCTGGAGAATTTAAGTGCTTTACAGAGAAATGAAGGTACGGTAGGAAAGGGGCACAGACGTCAGACGAAGGACTCCTCACAAGCCTGTGGGAGATCTGAGGTCTCAGGGCACAGACTAGTCAGACACCCCAAGAGCAGAATCGCCACGGAGGAACCGAAGAGGTGCCCAGCGCCGTGTGAAGCAGTTGGAGGCTAACCTGAAAAGGCCTAAGGAGCAGCCGGAGTGTGGGTCAGTCAGAGGGCGGGCCCCCGGGAAACCGCAGAGTTTCTCACCTTGGCACTGCTTCCTTCCAAGAGCCCATTAGGCTCCCCTGGGTGTTCGTCGGGAAACTAATGAAAGCTTCTCTCATGGGGGAGGGAACAGCAGCCACTGTCAAAATGTAACAAAGCTGCCCCCTCCCTCTTACGGCTGTCTCACTAATAAAAATAGACATGACCTGGTCAGAGCCCTGGGGTGATCCACTGCCTGTAAGGGAGGGGAACTGAGGCCACAACCCAAGTGCCACCCAGGCCCACCATGCCTCCTGAGTTAAAATTAGCTTCCTGAGTTGAGTTAGCCTACAAACAAACAAACAAACAAACAAACAAACAAACAACAACAAAAAAAAAAACCCAATAAGAAAAGCTGAATCAGCAAAAAGAAAGGCCTCAAAACCATCCCCAAAGGATGCCGGTGGAAGCCGCAGCAGCCCGGGGAGGGCAGGGAGAGAGCAGAGAAGCCCCAGTCCTGGAGGAGGGGCAGGAAGGCCACACAGATCGGCAGGCAATGCTCACCCCTTCCTCGCCCTCACCATCATGCCCACAGACTCCCGGGACAATGACCTGGCAATCGAGCTGGAGAGAAACAAGGAGAGAGCCTGAGTAGCCACAGTACAAAGGAGAGACCCAAATCAACCGAGGAGATCACGAGGAGGTAATGCAGATGGGCCAGAAGCCTCTGGTGCCCTTAGCAACAAACTCCATCTGGTAACCATAGCAACCACAAACATCAAACCCACCCAAACTCCAGACCAGATCAATGCTAACTCCCTACCGGAGGCCCAGCTGAATTTACCTATCTAGTATTGCATGTTATTTATCTTTTTTGTTAAAACCTTCACCATATCAATTATGGTTATTTCAAATCCCCATCTGAAATTGTCAGCTTGCTATCTGAGTGTGGTTTTAATGACTTTCTTTGAACACTGCTTTGTCTTCACCTTGCTGGAGCTTTCTGTTGAAATGTGTACATCATGCATATCTTCCTGGATTACACCATCTAGAAGAAATTTCTTCTTAGTCTAAAATGTAAAAGCTTATTTTTTCTCATATTGACAATCATTTCCACACATGCCTTACCTTTCTTCCCGCAAGGACCATGTTTTTTAATCTTCATTTTTCTTTACATAATTTAATAGCAATTTAATACATATTAGGTGAATAACTGAGTTAAAGAGTAATAGTAATGATTAAATTATATTATTTTCACAACAAAGTAATATTGGCTCTAATAAATTATAAAACACATGGTAGAGTGAATAAAAAGTTACTTTAGTCTGTGTCCCTGACAAGAAGTAAAGCTTCTGTTTTTTTTTTTTTTTTTTTTTTTTTTTTATGACTTTTTTCAGTTTTCTGATTTGTAAACCCCACGACCTCAGAGCATGACACCTAGACCTTGTAGGCAGGCACTCGGTTGCTAGGACCCTGTGCCTCTCAAATCACCGAGAAGACCCTGTGCCTCTCAAATCACCGAGAGCCCAGCAGCCCTGTTTGCCTACCCAGACCTTCACAGGGGTAACAGCCATGTTTGTATTTTATATAAGCAGCTAGTATTAGAAAATTTCAGTCATTTCTAGCCAAACCTATTTATTTACTTTTTATTTTTGCCCAAGAACATGCTTATTTTTTTAGAGAGAGGAGAAGAGAGGGAGAGAAAAAGGGAGAGAAACATGGATATTAGAGAGAAACATGGATTGGTTGCCCCTCGTATGCACCCCAAATAGAGAAAAGAACCCAGGCATGTGCCCTGATCAGAAATCAACAATGACCTTTTGGCCTATAGGACAATGCTAATCAAGTGAGCCACACTGGCCAGGGCTAGCCAAATCTATTTCTAACTAACATATAGAGCCAAATAAATAAATAAATATAACTATAATTTTCCTTTGAAAGAGGAATGGAAGGTAGTACATCTGTTAGTTCAGATACATTCAATATGTTGTAGGGGCTTCATATCTCTGAACATTGTTCTAAAATTTCTCATTCTCTAAATTCTTTGTGAAAAAAGGAAATAGGATAAATTTCGTCTTACATCCTTGTAAGTAAATAGTAACTGCTATTGATTTTTGGAAAAAAGATTGAATGATACATCTTCACCAGTTAAAAATAATACATTAGTTACAAGAACAAAATTAATTTGTAGAAAAATTCATTTTTCTGCATAACTTAGACAGGATGATTTTAACTCTAAGAATGACCTTCCTGTTACTCTCAAATTCTAACATGAATTATGCGTAAAAACAAAACAAAGCAGAGACAAAATCTGCAAAACTTGCAGAACTAAAGTTAAAAAGTGTAGATGCTTGAAGCATTAGTACTTCATGGAAATCAAGGCTCATTAACGCCAAGCAGGCTTCCGGCACACACCCACACTTCATGGCAGCAGGCGTCCCAGGGGTGGCGCTTTGCAGTAAATGCCTGTCCCGAGTTTCCTAACAAAACAGGCTGAATTTGGCGTAATCCAATGTGCTTTATTTTATTGAAACCTCTCAACAGTGTACTTTTGTGTTCCAGAAGTTGTATCTTCACAGAGCATGCATGTTTCACAGAGGCAGGAATCAGAAAACTACAGGTCTCAGCCTCTCACCTCTTACACAGTTCAAGTTGTGCGTGGTGGGTTGATTTCAGTGCAATAAGAAAGGGCAGATTAATTTGGATAATTTCACATGAACACCTCATCATGGCCACATGTGAGGTTTCCTTTGTATGACCTTACACTTTATCCCATTGAGATTTATGGTTGATCGGTTATTAATCTTCCTCAGTATGGCATAAGCACTTCACAACGGGAGGCTGTCTCTCTCTCTCTCTCTCTCAGACCATCACCACTCCCTTACACAGTGAATACCACATTGAACCAACTTTTTTCTAAAGCAGGAGTGCAATTAGAAGTGAAGAAACAAAGCCCAACACCCCAGGCTGAATGATTTGCAAGTCCTCCAAGCAGAGAGGATTGCTGAGCAGACTCCCTGGGTGGTAGATTCTTATCAGTGCTGAGTGCACTTTTGTATCTGGGTCAGTGAAGGTGACAGAAAGTATAGCTCCTGGGGCGTGATGTTGAACTGGCACATGTGGGTGTGAGGACATGGGCTGTTCACACTAGTGTCCTTGGGGACCTGTGGTTGTCTGAGTCAGGCTAATGGCCAGTGTCAGAATATCGCCTTTGCTGAGGAAAGCAGACAGACAGAGCTTAATATACCAGTCTAATCCCAGTTGGAAGTCATTAGATTCAGGTGCCAATCCCTGCACCCTTCCCTTGCTCCCAGCACTGGGGTCATGCATGATATGTGGTGTGGTTACTCCCATTGAAATCTCAGGAGGTGAGTAGGAGGCAACATCCCGGAGAGTGATGACTGTCTACAGAAGAGGACCATGGGATCAAAGTAGATGCCCAACAGGACGAATAATGGGCATTCATACCAGTCTTCTGCTACAAATAAGAAGTTGCCCCTTATCTGGGAGAAAGGAATTAAGTGTAAACACATCACACTCATTGTCATGGAAAAGCAAAATAACTCAGAACTATAATTTTCCACACACCCAACCTGATATTAAAGTAAGGAGGATCTCAAAAAATCTTCCTTGGCCTAATTTAAACATGTCACTTGATGGAAGCCATGTCTTATACCTCAAACCTTTGGAAGGTTAAAAGAGGGCAAAATAACCTTTGGATTGGGCCTGAAGCAACCCTGTGCCCCAAAGGACTGTTTGTAAAGGTAACAAGAGAGCAGATATGATGACTACTGGACTGAAAATTGAAAATGTTCCTTAGAATTAGAATTACTGTGTCATCTGCACCAATAGCAATGCCTTCTTCCTTCTGTGCATGTGATTGTTCTCCTTCCCTTTCTCATAAATACCCCTTTCCTTTGTCTTCAAATCAGAACATTATTTTGCCTTCTGACTGAATCACTGCTTCCAGAACAGCTATGCTTGTTACTCCCACTTGTTGCCTCTCACCTTGATTTTTAGATTATCTATCAAACATCTATCTATCCACCATGTCTCTGTCTATACCCATCTGTAAAACTTAATCAATTCAATTTGTTTAATAAATTTAAATTTAATCAATTAAATTGCATGGAGAGAAAGGAATAGATTTATTATTCTGCTGTGCATACATATAAACACCGATGTCCAAGGCAGCTTCTTCAGTAATGAGAGAAATGTTGATTCTAGAATCAAAGTGATCCTTTAATTAAAAGTGGCCTATTTCATTTTGAATTTCTAAAGCAAATCAGCAGGTGCTGAAATATCAGTCACTTTCTTTTAGTATATCCTCATTACTTTGTTCCTTTCTGACTCTTAACAGCTAAGTTTGAGGTATTATCAAGATGAAGTGGGTTTTTTAGCAATGTTCAAAGGATTGGTCTTCATTTCTGGTTGATGATGACAGTTCCCAATACAGGGGCTGCTACTTCCTTCCATTAATTCCTTTTAAAATAAACCTTGTTATAGTTTTCATTTATTGTGCAAATTCAATTTTCTTTTAAACAACATTGGAGTTATCTAAATTAGCACAAACATTTTCAAGTGAAATACAATAATCCGTCAGAGAAATGATATTTTCAGAAGGTTTTGTTGTTCAGATTTAAATTGAAATGAGAATTCTATTTGGAACATAATCTGGGAATTGAACTAATTTTATTCTTAACATTAAAATGTATTTCAAATCTATCCTGTAGGGAGGATAATTATTTTGATTTTAACAACTAGGACTTTAAAAATGGAGACATGAAATAAAAATGTGCTGCTATGAAGTCATGATTCTGTTTATAAGTAGCTTTTTTTGTCACTGTATACTTTCAACTCTATATTTCTTATATAAAATAGATAAATAATGTGTTGTCTTATGTGCGTAGTAGTATGATTTTCTTTTGTTAATTTGTTGGGGAAACTCAGCAACTGCCATTAGCAAGTACTTGGACTTGTTCACACCTTGCCTGGACTTTCTCGCTGTGACCTTCTGCTACATGTCTAGGTCATCATTTCAAGAAGAACAGTGGGGGTCAGCTTGATGGAGGATGCTTGTTGAGTGGACAGACTCCTGTGCCCAAAATCCGAATGTCAAATTTTCATGAACTTGAAAGATCCATGAAAATTGTTCATTTAAATAAAATTATTACTTCTTATAGTTTACTAATAAATGGTGTTACCTAATTTAATTTAGGGTCCTGCTTACATAAACACTTGGTTCTTCTGCCCTCAGAGAAATACTAATCTGCCTGTAGGAAATCAGAGGACTGGGCATTTTTCTTTGAGAAGTCATTTGATGGTATAGGACACTCTTTATAGGAGAAATATTCTTAACATATTACTCTAGGAATTATATGATAATGCATATTTCAACATTTGTATAAAAAGCAACGATGTGAACTATGTTTATATCCTCTGGAGTTGTCTCCTGGTCAAAAATAAAGCCACCTAGAGAACTTATAATAATAATTAGAAAACCAGCAAACAATCTTCCCCAGTGCTCTGAAATGCTGCAAAGATTCCAGGATGTCTTCCAGCTTGGACCCATGAAACTCTTTCACGAAGGTCCCCTCTGCCCTTTGCAGGGGCTCTGATCCTACAGTGACACTGTGTTCAGTTGCAGTCTTCCTTCCTTTAACTTCCATATACAGGTTCAAGTTTGAAATCCCAGGAAAACACAAAGCAGATCTAGTCTTTATGTAACATAATAACTTTTATATGTTTATTAGAAACATGTCCCTCCTGATTTTTGTTTCTCCAAACACACATAGCATCCTTTTCGAATTTCTGATTATAATTTTAAGGCCCTGCATATATTTGCTCACTTTGCACTAACTTCAGTTTTTTAGGACTCATCTTAAAGTATGTCTTACTTAAAATATTTTCCTTATCAGATGAAGGAAATTGTGTTTATTGTAGCATTTATTCTGAAACTTATACTTCTGTTAAGATAATGTAAAACACATTTATTTTATTCATTTTTTTACTTTTTTTTTTTTTGCAATTGTTGTAGTTTGTTCTACTTTCCTGGCAGCCATATGATATTAATGAACTCATTTTTTATTTTCAGGCAAAGAAAACTCTGAGTCACTTTGCTATAGAACATCGGTGCCCCATTATATATTTTTTTATTTTTGCTGTTATGAATCTATTGATGTGGATAAATGTATCTTATTGATTTGGCTACATTCTGCTTGCCAAAATTCACTCATTTCGTGAATATTTATGAATGGCACTTTATTCCTATCACTGAGATAGTAAGTACATTATATGAGGAACAATTCCAGCCCAAGCTCTGTTAGAATGCGGGGGGCATAGTCCACGTGGCACACAAACATGGAGAGACGAGAATCAGGAGGAGGAAGGGGACCATGGACTTGAAAGCAGATTCCATTGAAGAAACAGTGGAAGAATGATTAAGATTTGGAGATGTTGGGAAGTGGTTTTGAAGAGACTGTACCCACAATTGTTCAAATTTTCTTTAATAGAAGCGTGTGATTTTGTTTTTTTAGTTTGGCCCAATCGGTCCCAGACACCAGGGAGACACTGCAGTCCTGAGTTGGTTCATCAGTCTGTGAAGCTGAGGGAGACAGTGGAGGAGACATGGGCATCTTACCATGCAAGGAAACGGGCAGAGATTCTGTAGGACTTGGGAAGTGCTGACATTTGAATAAAGCAGTGTTTGTGTGTTTGTTTTTTAAAATAAAACATTGGTTTGACAGGCTCAGAATCAAGATAGAGGTTTATTGGAGTCAACTCCAGATCTGGGCTGTGTGGTGAAGTCAGGTTCCCATCTCCTTAAGAAGAACCAAGGTTGATACAGAAGGTCATGCACAGAAATTCATTGCCTGAAGCTGTGAATCTGGGCTGGAGACAGATCCAGTCTCTGTGTCTGTGACTTGGTTGCTCTAATCACACCACGGTTACTGACATTAGAGACAAAGCTGCCCAGTGAGAAAACAGAAATCACTCAAGGAAGGGGTAATTACGGTGCTTTATCGTGGTGATGGACACTTGGGAGAAACGCTGTTCCTGTTGAGGAGGCCAGCTCGAGGTGCACGTGGATGGGCAGACCTTGACTTGCTCCATGGGAGCTCGATTTGCTTTCACAACTATTCCGATCCCTCCTGCTCTGTGACCATCCTAAACCCTCGCCACCGCAGGCCTTGGTTTCACGTGATCTCTGTTTGTTTGTTTTGTAAATTACAACACGTGGCCCTGGTTTTGGTTAAGGATTTCCCCCTTCTCTGAACCCTTTCCAGGCCCCCACACCCCAGCACTCCCTGCCCTCATCCTCTAAGTTCGTGGTGCCTTTAGTACGTTGACATACCTTTTGCGCTGGCATATTCCCAGCTTCTCAATTGTTCGCCATCCCTTTTCGCCTTGTCTTGTTTTATAAGAATGAGTGTGGTAGTGGTTAATGGTTAACATTAAATTCAGATTCCAGGTGTGGGTGAGACTAAGCTGACATTGCTTTCAGATTACATAAAGAAACTGTTACCTTCTCTTTTTGGGTACCCAACTTCTCTTAGCTGAAATTGATTAAGGGTGAGAAGATGCTGAGTGAGAAACTGGGGGACTGTGTTGATGGTCTTGTCTCCAGACCACATATTGCCACAGTTGTTCTGTCTGCCCAGGAGGCTGACTTGACTCGACTTGTTGACTGCCTCCCGCTGGTGATGGTTGGGCTGAGTGGTCCCCTTTCCACAGCTCAAACTCACTGCTCCCCTTGTTCTTCCAGGTGTAATGTGAGCAACAGGAGGTGGCTGTGGCTAATTCCTAGGATCGTCCCATCTCTTAATGGTCCCACCCCTTAATGGTCCCTTTGACCTGCTCACACCTCTTTACATGGCACCATCATGACATCATCTTAATCAAACATTTCTGAGGGCCATTTTTTTCTTGCTCGGACTCCAGGGGATACGCCTAACTTAGCATATAGCGTTGCTCATGTAGCTTCTATCTCCTTGTTGATAAGTAGGGGCCTGATCTGATCACTAGAAAGAACTAAAGCAACATTATTGAATGTATGAGTGAAAGAATAAAGAATGTGTAACGTGTCATTGACATGATCATCAACGACATTAAAACCCTGAAGAATGTCATTACAGATGTTACAACAAACACTCTCTGCCATCATTTTTGCTCTTGTTATTTAAGCACTTATTGATTTATCATCAAGCTGCTAGATTCTAGCCTGTGCTTTTCTATCTATTCTTCAAAGCTCTCAAGAGAGAATTTACAAAGTAATATGCATATTCCAGATTCACTAGGGCATGAGGGATGCCTGACAGGATTTCCTCTGTGCCCACAAAGTCTGTTTAGAGCTGCGCCTAGCATTGCAGTCAAACTTGCCAGTCATCTATACCCAGAGTCTACCTGTGATGTTGTGATTCTTACTCCACTAACTTGGTTCCATTAAAATGTCAATTGTTGTCAGTCCCTGTTTGAAGGAAATCTGATTGCTTGCCCCACCCCTGCCCAGTCAGAAGGAAACGCAATCTCAGTCACTATTCAGACCTCCAGCTCCCACCTGGAAGGATCATGTGACAGTCATGGAGAGTTTCTGTAACAGCACAGTGTCTGATCATCCGAACACACAGATTTCCTGAATTCCCTTTGTCTAAACCTGGAGGTCATTTTCCAGTCAGAGAGTTTTGACTTCTGCCCCACGCAGGGCACAGGATTCTCTGCTAGGGTTCAATCAGTCAGACCCAAGTCCAGACTCCGCCTCTGGCCCTCTATTCCCTTTCCACTGGAAATAGGAAGTGAGAAATAAGCCTCCCTCTTCTCCCTCCACCATATCTAGTCAAAGAGCTCAAGATTAACTTAGAAAATCAAGATGATACCAGACCCAGGTTCAGCTGCTTGCTGATTCGAAAGCTAATACTGGAGAAGCAGGTGATGGTGTGAGGGAAAATGATTTATTCCAGAACTGGCACCTTGAGAAGATGGGGACTCTCATCCCAAAGCCCACCTCCACCTCTCAGTGAGGCAGAGATTTTTATAAGGAGGGAGAGAGACAAGGAGAACAAAGAGACCAGGGGGAGGGGGTGAAATGTTCTCTCTGTGCAGACGAGCACCATCCATTCCCATTAGGACTTTGAAACTGGTCAAGCAATGATGGTCTGTTGTGCACCACCCTGGTTTTATGGTTGAAGGTCAGCAAATCTCCTGGAGCTGGGATGTCTGAAGGTTGAGGTCTGTAGCTTTTGAAGCTTGCTCCTAGGAGTCTTACACAAGCATGCTGTGTATTTACAAGTTACATGTTAGTCAGAGTCAGCACTTAACAGCAACAGTGTCAAAAGAATGGTGGGGTGGGTTACAAAGATAGGGAGGGGGGCTGCAATCAGCGTGTGATTTCAGCTTTGTGTTATACCCCTTCCCCCAGGGGAGAGTCAATCCCAAGGCACCTGGTGCCTTCTCAAGAAGGAAGGAAGCACCGGGTCAAAGCCCACAGACTTAAACTCAAACTGTACGATAAACAGACATCTGAGCACCAGGCTTACAAGGTCAAGGTTACCCCAACGTTTTGCAATAATGGTAATGGTTAATTACTAAATGTGTGATTAATGAATGAAATGCAACTGAAACAAAGGGAAAATAGAGACTGTCTAAAAGAGGATTTATTGTTGATTTGTTTTGCTCTTATGAAAATGTACCACAAAGAAAATGTGAATATAATGACAAAACTATAAATATTCGCCATTCTTTGAAATAGATATTTAGGTATTTTTATTTGTGGGGTGGTTTGTGTCATTTTCCCACTTTTTATTGCATAATTTAACCTATAACAGGTTTAAAGCACTATTATTTGTTATTTCATGAATTTTATATATGAAACATCTATATCACAAAGAACATAACATAAAACATATCTACAGTGTCCTTTTGGTCTATATTTGGGTATATTTACATTCTGGGATTATTTTGTATTAAGAATTGCTTTCAAGCTTTAACCTTTAAATACTTTAGAAACACTATAAACTTAAATACCTAAAAATTTATTCCAGATGTTTATCTTTTAAAGTCTCTTGATTTATTATAAAATTTGTCTTGGAAAAGCACTTCACAAACTACTTTATATTCATACACTGTAAAGTTTATAATTCAAAAATTACTAGTCTGGCATTCACAATGGAAGTATTATAGTTTTTCAAATTGTAGTTCTTATATTCTTCTAATGTCACTATGTGTGATATTTAAATATGTGCATTGAGAGAGATGTTACATGGTCAGCAACCATTCAGCCCTAAACATATTTTCTTCATACCCACATCTGTGGCTGTATTTTCACATTCACTAAGAGTTTTCCCCTAAATATAAGCCTCAATGATTAATGGTTTAGATCAAGAAGTACCAATAAATTCTTTAGCTTAATTCAACACAATTCAACTTCAGAAGACCCAATAGTATACAAAGGTCACCTCACTAAAAATGATCTTTTACCTTAAAAAGGTAAAAGAAGAATCTTGAGATCTTTTATATTTTAATGCTTATTTAGATTTTCAAACATATTTTTCTTTTAATTCAAGTTAATGTTCAATATTTATGCCTAAATAACCCAATTATGCAGGAGACAACATATGATTATTTAAAATATATTTTGTGTCATATGTTTGAGATTTAAAATTGTTCTAAGAAAAATATAAAGCTGCCTCATGGACTAAGTGTGTTAAGTTCAGAAAACTTTAATCAAGAAGAAGCTTACCTATGACAGGTAATGCATTGAAGAGTATTGACTTCAGATTTCCTAAGCAGAACACATGGATGCAAGTTCTTGTTTCTAATGAGGAAATAAGAATAGTCTGTTGAGAAATTAAACACAGCAAGAGCTAACATTTGAAAATAAGAACTGGTATGTGGCACTTCTCCTTTGAATAAGATGTGGGGGTAGGATAACTAGATTTAGAATGTAATATAATTTTCCAGGTACTTCAGAAAGCAAATGATGTACTTGGTCCTGGCATTGTACATTGACCAATGTCCCTGACTCTTTGACCTGCATGTACGGCACACAAAGTAGGTCAGCAAAGTACTATTTATTTATTTTTACATCTTCTCATTCTTTCCTCATTATTTTATGCTTCCCTTTTTTATGATCTTTGTCATTTCTATGCCTTTCTGGTAACCGATTTCTCTCTTCATTATGATTCATATTTTGTTTTTGTTTTTCTGCATGTCTTAATTTATTATTCAAGACTGCATCTTGTGAATGACACATAGCTGAATGTCTGAATTTTATTCTCTTTGTTTAAAGGTGCAATGTTTATTTCAATAGTTGCTAGCTGCATTTGGCTATTGGCATATTTAATTAGAATTTATATTAATTCAAATTAAATAAAATGTAAAATTCCATTCCTTAGTCACACCAGTGATATCGCAAGCATATAATATACGCCTGTGCTATGGCTACCGTACTGGGGAGTGAGAAAAATCATTCCATCAGAACATGAAGTTCTACCAGAAAAGGCTGCTTTCAAGACTCTGGTTTTGTTTTGGCAGACAGGTAAGTTCCTTGCAGGCAGTTTAAACATTTGAGGCTTGTTTTTGGCTTTCTCATGACAGATGTTTGGTATTCATTCCAGGGCCACTTATCTTTTCTGCCCAGGCCTCGGGGTTCACTGAGGCGCTGCACGTGGGCCTGTGGGCCTGCTGTGGGGGCGAGGATCTGTGCTCTCTATCATGTTTGCAACCCTCCCCCGCCCACCCCCCATCCCACACTGCCTGTGGCCTCAGCCTGCAAGGAGACCCCCACCTTACTTTGCTTTCCTCTTTATTACCCTGTGCAAAGCTCACGGGAGAAATCCAGGGCAGGGGCCAGGCAGTTTTCATCTTCCTTCTCTTGCGAACAACGATTCTGTTCTACAGATATTTAATATATGAAAAGTTCACTCAAATGTGATTGCAATAAGGCCTTGAGACGGGGAGTGTATCGGGGATAGAGGTGAAAATCCTTCTTGGCTCAGAACAGAGGGGCCATGCTGAGAGGACCCACCCTCCATGAGTCAGGTGAGGAGACAAATTTCCCCTAGAGATCGTGGAACGAAGCAAAATCTGGCTGCTCTTCGATGGCCTGACATTGAAAAGTACAACATGTTTTTTCGGAGATGTTCTTTGTTTTGACCACACAAGTCAAATTATTTCCTGACAGTGCCTATCCCAATAGGAAGGGGAAGTTTTCATAAGGTCAGTTTTCATAAGGTCTTTAACAGTATGATCCTTTAATCACTGGGATTACAATAGCAATAAGACTTTATATTTCATTTTTTAATTTTTAAATTACAACAAATGTCACTGCCGATTTTAGAAACTGACAAATGAGTTTGTCTTAAAATGTTCTTTCATTAGCGGTTCCGGCCTCGGACTTTCCCAACTTTATTCATTCAACAAATGTTGAGTTTCTACTACACACAGAGCATCGCAATACCTAATGGAAGACCGGGGATCAACAACAGAGCAAGGTCACATTGTCTGCTAAATATCAAGTGATACTTCAGAAAAACACGGTTAAAAAAACAATAACATTAAAACCCAGAACTCATTTACAGCTGACTGTTATTTAACTGAGGAGAGATGGCCACTAAAGCCCCAAAGAATAGATGCAGGAATCACAGTTTACAGGTGACACTGACCCTGCTTTACTGCCGTTTCACACAGAGCAACCCCCCTGACCTGAACATATGTGAAATAATTCGTCTCCTTACTGTGACTCAGCTCTGCTCACCTACAGGGCATGCCTGCCAACAGGAAACAGGACCATGTCTTTCGCTATGAGAGGGGTCAGAAGGCAACCACGTCTGCATACTTTCTCATTGCCCTGAAGTTCAAGGTAGGGAAGGTCCGCATCATCCGTGATAGCTGTCCAGGGATCCAGTGTTTAACCACGCAGTCTGCTTTTGCTTTTGAGCATGCCGTAAGCCTACGGATGTACGAGAAATGCATTGTTCACTGTTTAGTTTGCATTGGGAGCCACTGAATGCTGGGTATTAGGCTGAGTGAGACGGAAGGTGAATCTTCTGGAGCTAACAGCTCTATACCAAGACAGTAGTCGGAATCAAGTTGATAATAAGGTCTCAGATCTATAGATATGTCTCTTTATACTGGAAAGAGAAAAGAGAACTAACCCCCTTCTTAGAAACAATAATAACTTCTCAAAATACCCAGAAGAAGAAGCAACACCTTAAGGTTCGAGGGATAAAATAAAGTGTGAGTCTGCTCAGGAAGCCCCAAAAGTACCACAGAGGAAGCGGCTTAAATAACAGATGTTCGTTTCCTCCAGTTCTGCCACCAGGCGTCCGAGATCGGGGTCCGCGGGGCACGCTCGCTCACAGCCTGCTCCTTGCGTTGCAGCCGCGGGGCGTGTCTTCACAGGGCCACTCCCCTGTGCGCATTGTGTCCCAGCGCCCTCTTCTTATGACGACACTATTCAGGTTGGATCGGAGTCCCGCCCGCATGGCCTCCCTATACTTGAACAGTTCTGTCTACAAATACAGTCGCTTCCAGGTACTGGATTTAGGACTTGGGATGTCTGGGTGAGAGGATGCAATTTCAGCTCATAACAAACATATCAAGGTTTTTTTGCAAGATATTATGCAGACAAACATCGCTGTAGAAAACAGATGCATAATTTATAATTCCCTGTCTTTGTCTGCTTCGGCTCTGTAACAACATCCATGGACTGGTGGCTTAAAGAGCAGATGTTTGTCTCCCACGTTCTAGAGGCTGGAAGTCCAAGACCAAGACACCAGCTGATTCAGTCCCGGGGAGGAACCTCTTGCTGGCTTGCGGAGCGCTGCCTTCTGGCTGTGCCCTCACACGGCGGGGAGGGAAAGCCCTCTGGTCTCCTCTTCTGGTAAGGGCACTAGCTTCGCCCTGGTGATCTCCTCGAAGCGGCAGCAGCTCCCTAAGACCCGATGCTGTTGCATTGGAGGGCAGGGCTTCAACATGCCTTTCAGGCGGACACAGACGTTCGCTGTGCAGGGAGTTACACTAGAAGAAAACGGACGATACAAGGTAACCTTACAAATTCACTGTATTTCAAGAGCAGCTGGATCTGAGATGAGAATGGACCCTAGGGCACCTATGGGGGGGCAAGTCTGGGAGTGAGCCCCTCTCACAGCTAAGCACCCCGAGGCAGGCTCTAGCTTGCTGCGCAGAGTGTCTGTGCACCAGTTCACACTGAGCACAGCTAAGAATACGACTCACCAAAGGGGGGCACCCTACAACTGGATGTTAATGGGTTGGCCCCATGGATAGCGCAATTTCAGGCAGATCTGAAGTCTTGGCTTAGAGTGCAGGACCTAGCAGAAAAGAACCACAAATATATAGTTTTTGCTTGCATGATCTGGAAATGTTTCACTGGGATACAGACATCCCTGAGAGAACTCTTAATGCTATCCCAGAATATATTCAACTGTGTGAGAATTTGACATGATAAATGTGAAATGTTTTAAATTAATCAGGGCATAACAGACTTCGGGAGGATGTACAGAGACTGAGAAGGGTATGATGCCAGCTCAGAGGATGAGGTATAATTTGTGAATATTACAGAATCCTGACAGGGAGTTCTGACAGCACATGCACTCAGAGGGCTTCACATTTTCTGAAGTTTGCTCTCCACGCTTGACATTGTCTCCCTGAGGTAACAGGGCTGTGTGACATTGAACAGTGACCTTCTTAATGATCCCATTCTTCTCTTTATTTCTTTATATTTTTCCAACTAATTGCATGACACGATGAGGCATTATTGTTTAAGATCAGTTAGAGAGTTGAGTCTACACAATGTAACTAAATGGTATGTAGTTGCAGGGTATTTTAGAATTTAAGATACATGACATGGGCCCTGAGGACCCCCTCTGAGGCCTCTTGAGACCATCAAAGGACTGACTCAACAGGAGTAGATACCTCCTATCTAGGTCATAAATCTTAAGTTAAAATTAGTAATCAGTGTGTGTGTTTGTATGCATGTGTGTGGACACCATACTGGATCAGTGTTAATGCAAGAAATTATAGATGATTATGCATATAATAGAAGGAGGTTTTCTAAGTATGTGTCAAATATAAATATCATGGAGGACAGATTTTTATAAATACAGTCATGCGCTGCTTAATGACAGGGACACATTCTGAGAAATGCTCATAAGGCCCAGAAGGTCTACTGCACACCTGGGCTACATAGTACAACGAGTGCTCCTGGGCTATAAGCCTGCAAAGCATGTTCCTATACAAAATAACCTGACATTGAATCTGCGCAGAGAAAATGACGCCTTCGAGAGATGCAGTAAGCACAAGATGCATAAGGCAGCTACCAGCACAATAGACACACACTGTTTTATAAATGTTATTGTAAGCAAAGAGAGTTCATTATAAAAGGATGGTAAAAATTATAGTATAGGAAATACATAAACTAGTAATGTAGTCACATATCATTTTTAAGTGCTATGAACTGAACCTAATTGCATGTGCTGTACTTTTGTATGCCTGGCTGAGCAATAAGTTTGACTACACTGTGTCACCACACATGTGTACAGAACGTGTGGCACTATGAGGTCAGAATGACATCACTAGGAAATGGGATCTTCTCAGCCCCCCTCCATAGTATGGGACCACCATCATATATGCAATACATTAAGTGGTGCATGACTGTATTAACATTTCAGTTTGTCAGCCATACTATAAAATGAATATAACAAAACAAACTAATAAATATATTATGCAAATGACCTTTTATATCAATAAAGAAGGACGAACTTCTCTAGTAGGAAATTGAATACAAATAGGCACTTTACAAAAAGAGATACATAAACCTTCATCATGTACATGAAAAATTGTTTAATCTTTCTGATATCCACAGAAATATGTCAAAGAATAATGTAAAACTGCATTTCTTCTATCAACTTAATAAAGATTTTTAAAAATGTTTCATACTCCATGTTGAAACTTTTTACAGAAAGAAATATGTTCTTATTGATTAAACTATGATTTTGTAAAATTATTTTGGGATGAAGTTAATTCCTGTTATTAACATTTTGCATATCATCTGACCTTCAACTATAAAAATAATTTGCAGACCATCTAGGAATTGAGATCTTAGTAATTTCAAGAAAAGCAAAAAGAAAAGAAAAAAATTCTTTTCTTCTGGCACAATTAGCTATAGACAAAATTTTAAACAGTTAACTTCAGATCAAATTTTGCATTAAGAAAAATATATAGACATATAAGTTATATATTTATATATCTATATCTATTTATCATTCTATCTTCTATAATCTTTCAGCATCACTTTTAATTTTAATATCCCCACTTATCTCAATATTAATGATCTTCATGTCATAATAAGAATCCTATTTTGAATTATTTAATAATCTAATATGCTTTAAGTCCCCAAATATTAGCTGTTAAGTGCAATGTATTTCAATCAGAAAATTTAAAAAGGTCATGCAGAATAAATTCAGTACCATATGTATAACTGGAATGTTTTATTATTTCAACAGTTAACTTTAAAGTATGGTTATTTATTTATTTATTTAAAGATTTTATTTATTTTTTTCTTAGAGAGATGGGAAGGGAGGGAGAAAGAGAGGGAGAGAAACATCAATGCGTGGTTGCCTCTCTCACGCCCCCAACTGGGGACCCAGCCTGCAACCCAGGCATGTGCCCTGACTGGGAATTGAACTGGCAAACTTTGGTTCCCAGGCCAGCACTCAGTCCAGTGAGCCACACCAGCCAGGGCTGGTTATTGTTTTATAGCTAGATAATAGGTACTTAGGCTTAATAAAACAAAATAAGAGATATATAATAGTATGAAAAATATTCTTTTGGGAAGAAAATACAATATCTTCAATAAATGGTATAAGAAAAACTAGATATTCATGTACAAAAGAATGAAATTGGGCCTTTATGTTACACTGTACACAAATGTCAACTCAAAATAGATTAGAGACTTAAATATAAGAAATGAAACTGTAAAAATTATAGAAGAAAACATATGAAAAGTTTCTTGACATGAGTCTTGGCAATTCTTATTGCTTTTTGAATTTGACAAAGAGTAAGCAAAGGCAGCAAAAGCAAATATAAACAAGTGAGACTACATCACACTAAACTCATATTATTAAGCTGTTTAGCTCCCCCCATGAAAAGAACCAGCAGCAGAAGACTCTTAATATCAATTATTTGGTATGTGCATACTTTTGATTGCAAACCAGCTATCTTATTTCCTCCCCAGCTTCTCTGAATTCTAAAACATGTCAGAACCTTCTCTGTGATGCTCAGACAAAGAACTGGTACAACTATTTTCATGTCAGATATTTAGTGGTCATTCAAATGGAGGTTAAATCAGCAGAGGACAGAAAGGAACTGGGAGACTCTTGTAGAGCAGTGAATGAAATGTCAGGATGTTCTCACATAGTTTCTGTGTGCGTATGTGTGTCTGCATGTTAGGTGGGGAGACAGCCCTTCGTTCCCTGTAGTTAAGAGCCTGGCTTTTGGAATATAGAACTAGGATATTTGGAACATCATCTTCACTTATTATTGCCCCAGCTTAAGTCTATGTGATGTAAGAACCATTTCAAGCATTTTCATTTAATTGTGAGTTTTTGCTTTCAAGCCTTTTCTTTCATAAACTCTTACTGGTTCAAAGTATATATGTGACTTAACTCTCTGATCTTGGAAAAATTATAACTTATTCTAACCTTCACTGATAACATGAATCTAGATGGTACCTTTCATAAAAGGGACAAAGATTCATATTTTAATACTAAATATTTTCATAAAATTCCACTGGTAAAGAATAAACATTTTTCCTAGTCTAACTTTGACATCTATTGAGGTATCAGAGCACCTAGAATTGACCATAAATCTAGTAAATTGTGAAGAGAGCTGCAGCTCAGCTCTCTGATTCTCTGTCTTGGTGCGATCATGTCATTCTGTAAGATCATGTAGGTGTATGGAAGTCTATTAATTCAGAGTTTAGGAGAGCACGTGAAAGTAGACTTGCAAGTGAATTTAACTTAGTATGATCTCTAACAATTATTAAGATCCTTGGTGGTTCTTCCATTGGACAAAAATTCCCGGTGAAAACTACTTAAAAGAAGCAAACGATAGTAATTTGTAATTAAAGATGACTTTTTAAGGTTAGTTAATACTATGAACATTAATTCCAGTATAATTTAAATAGTCAATTAAATAAATTAAAATTTTAATAGGCAGAGGGACATGAGAATTTGGGGATGTTCAAGTATCTTAATTTGCATTGGGATGTAAGCATGACCTTTGTCATTTACACACAAAGATCTTAAAGTGAGAATATCATGAACTGAGTTATTGTTTAATGATATTTAAACATGTGTACAGGTAAAAAACTCATTTTTTGTGTTGCAGGTAAAAAGTTCATTTTTGTGTTGGTCAGAATTCTAGAGTACATCTCTGATAAGTGAGTACCAAGTTTACTCAATTCCTACAGGTATTAGTAAGAAAGTTTTCCTCCTTTATCTTAGTCTTTCATTACAATCTCAGTTATATGTAGTATATGTATAGAATCCATCTACATAGTCATAATATGACTATTAGACTTATTGTAAAAACCAACAAAACAAAGTTTGTTCTGTATGTTTCAGGTGGATATATTTCTTTTTTAAATATTTTTTTTTATTTATTCTTAGAGAGAGGAGAAAGGTGGGAGAAAGAGAGGGAAAGAAACATCAATGTGTGGCTGACCCTTGTGTACACTCAGTTGAGGACCTGCCCCACAACCCAGACATGTATCCTGACTAGGAATTGAACCAGTGACCCTTTGGTTCACAGGTTGGCGCTCAGTCCACTGAGCCACACCAGCCAGGGTTGGATATATTTCTTAAAGCAAAACATATGATTGGGTTCATCAGGGTTTGCAACCTGGTAAAAGCTATGTCTCTGTCAAGTAGATTGCTTTCCACATACACGTGTAGCCCATTACTTCATTGACTTTGACTTGGCATGGGGCTCCTTGGGACAATGACAGATGTGACCCAAGTGGAAGCTTGAGAAGTAGTTTCGCATTGGTCTTGACCTCTTAAAATACCACCATGGAAGAACTATTTTAAGAAGCCCCACCCAACCTACTAGACAATGAGAGGTCATGAGGAGAGTGCAGGTGCTCCATCAACCAGCCAGAAAGGGTGCTTTTGTGAGAGAGAACTGAATGCCTGGCTAACCAACCTCAGTTGCTGACTCTTGGAATCATGAGCAAATAAATGAGTGTTACATAAAGTCAGTAAATTTTGGATTGGCTGGTTGCACCTCAACAGTTGACTTATGTAGACACACTGTCCTAATTTAATTTTTATTTTTCACATCAGTCACTCCAGTTAGATAGTCAGACTCTGCAGCTCATTTCCTTTCATGGCTCATAATGGGAAAGAGATTTAAGGCATATGTGTTGGGAAAGAGAAGACACACATAAGTAGCAGTATGACAGATGCCTGAGTCATACATAGCCCCATAAACTCAGGGACCTTTCAGGATCAGGTAATGAGTTGTCAGGGATATTAATCTACGAATCCATGGCACACAAATCCTGTGTCTCTCTCACTGCCTCACCTTAGCTGAGAGCCTTTTACTTTATCTCTAAATGAAGAAATGATTTTTAAAGCCCATTTTTCTCCCACTTAAACACTTTTATTGAATGCAACCACACCATGTGTTCTTTACTGATTTCTGTTTCATGCTTCAAATTTAATTTGTTATTTGAATGTGCAAATCCATTTTGCATAACTATAGAAAACCATATCTGCTTATGAAATAATAAATTTCAAGATGTGATCATCTTAAAACACCCTTCCATAGTTAATGTTCTTCTTATGTCACTTTGCATATTGGAGACACATGATCAGACTAAATCAGCAACACTCAGGTAGTATTTACAATTCAGCCAAGCTGAGAACATTGACATATGGTTGTGAGATCAGGTAAATTTATGTAGGATTTTTTGCATAATTTATTAAGGAATAAATGTGAATACCTAGAGGTATGACAAAACCTCTGAAAAATTCTAAACTATCAAAAGAAATTAACACTTCTTTTTCCTCCTCATCTTTTTCTACAAGTTCAATGTAGTCCTATACAATTACTGGTATGAATGGGTAGAAAAATACTAATTTACCTTCTTTAATGGAATGGAAAAGAAATCTCTAGCTTGGTTCCTGAGTCTCTAACCTAATTTCCTCTAACAATTCGTCACTCTATCACTGGTGGTTTTGTGATTTGGAAGGAAAGATTGCAAGGCTAGGTGTCAGGAGGCTTCGATACAGATTAATGCATTCATTCAGCATGTGTTTTCTGAATGTTTGTTATATCTCAGCACTGTGCTGTGTCCTAGAGATGCAGGATTGCACACAATAGACAAAACCTCTAATTTTTTGGAGCTTATATTCCAATTATATTCCAAATAATAAATTATCTTACAGTTGCCCTGCAGAAAGCAAGATTACTAACACTCAACCCCAAATGGGTTTGAATGTTGAAACTGAGAAATAAAAGATCGCACATGTATAGAGACTTTGGATTAGAGCAGCATCCACCTGGGGAGAAATGGTTTGAGTGAATGGAGGTCAGTGACTGGTTTTCACATGTAGAGGACACAGATGGAGGGAGGGTCCATTCCCTCAACAACCTAATACAGCGTCTGGCTGTTCATGGTTCCAGCTTCCCCAGTGTTCAGGGAAGGACCATACAAACTTTCGTACTGGCTTAATCATATGTGAGGCAAGAAAAGAGAAGGGAGAGGCTGGGTCTGATAGCTGTCAGAGGTCAAACTTCAAAAATGGAGTCAGCTTCTGTTGAAATTCATTCCTGATACTTGAGGACTGAAATATATAATGCTTAATTGTATTTGAGCCCATTTAAGTAAGCCATTAAGGTGATTTAAGAAGCTCACTGTCAGAATTCTGGCCAAGATGGAGGCATAGGTAGACATCCTTTGCCTCCTTCCACAACCATAAGAAGGAATACGATTACCTCAAAACTAAAAACAATCAGAACTACCAGAAAATTGAACTGCATGGAAGTCCAACAAACAAAGATACAAAAAAGTAATATTCAACCATACAGGTAGGAGGGGTGGAGCTGGAGTGGGCAGTGGGGGCAATGCTGTGGCTGTGGTTGGCCAGAAAGAGCAGTCATGCATTATAAAAGCCAGGAGGGATATCTGGGGATCAATCACAGTCCCAGGCCAGACCATGCAACTCACGGTTCTAGTGCTGGGAATATAAAGCCTTATTGCTTCTGGCTGTGAAAACCAGTGTGGATTAGGGGGTGTGGAAGAAACTATCCATCTCTCAGGAGAGTCTGTTTAGAGGGGCCCTGGTTCTATAAGTCCACAAACCCACCCAATCTGGGAACCATCACTAGGGCAACAGCTAGAGGGACGCCAGTAACATATAGGAAGTGGGTGAAGCGACTGGAAAAGGGGTGAGAACCAAGCAAGTGGCATTGTTTTCTCTCTGAATCCTCCCCCACATACAGTACCACAAGACTGTGAAACGGATCATCCAGCACTGAGGAATACCTAAGGCTCCACCCCTTACAATGTAATAGGTGTGACAGCTCTACCTAAGATACAGAGGCAAACACAGGAGGCTGTCAAGTTGAGGAGACAGAGAAGTATGGCCCAAAAGGGGGAGCAGATCAAGGCTCCAAAGGGAGAAGTAAGTGACAAAGAGATAGCCAAACTAACAGATGCAGAGTTCAAAACACTAGTGATAATGATGCTTAGAGAAATTATTGAGTACAGCAAACACATAAGAGAAGAAGTGAAGGCTATACTAATTGAAACGAAAAAAAATCTATATAAAACCAACAGTGAAGGGAAGAAAGCCGGGGTTCAAATCAACAATTTGGAATGTAAGGAAGAAATAAACAGTCAACCAGTACAGAATGAAGAAAAAGGAATTGAAAAAAAATGAGGAGAGGCTTAGGAACTTTTGGAACGACTTTAAAGATACCAACATCTAAATTATAGGGGTGCCAGAAGGAGAAGAGGAAAAGCAAGAAATTGAAAACTTATTTATAGGAATAATGAAGGAAAACTTCCCTAATTTGGTGAAGGAACTACGCATACAAGTCCAGGAAGCACAGAAAGTCCCAAACAAGCTAGACCCAAAGAGAACCACACCAAGACACATCATAATTAAAATGCCAAAAGTTCAAGATAACGAATCTTTAAAAAAGCAAGAGAAAAGAAGAAAGCTACCTGCAAAGGTGTTTCCATAAGACTATCAGCTGATTTCTCAAACAAAACCTTGCAGGCAAGAAGGAACTGGCAAGAAGTCTTCAATGTGATGAAAAACAAGGGCTTATAATCAAGATTACTCTATCCAGCAAAGCTATCATTTACAGTGGAAGGGCAGATGAAGTGCTTCCCAGACAAGGTAAAGCTAAAAGAGTTCATCATCACTAAACCATTATTATATGAAATGTTAAAGGGACTTATTTAAGAAAAAGATTATCAAAACTATGAACATTAAAATGACAACTCACAAGTATCAACAACAGAATCTAAAAAACAAAACTAACTAAGCAAACAACTAGAACAGGAACAGAACCATAGACATGGAGATCATATAGATTATAGAGGGTTACCAGTGGGGTGGAGGAAGAAGGAAGATGGGGGAAAAGAAGCATAACTAGTAGTACAAAATAGACAAGGAGACATTAACAATAGGTAAGAAAGTTGAGAAAGCAAAGAACCTATATGCATGACCCATGGACATGAACTAAAAGGGGGGCATTTCTGGAGGGAAGGGAGGTACCAGACAGAGGGGAGGAAAAGCAGAAAAATTGGGACAACTGTAATAGCATAATTAATAAAATATATTTAAATAACAAAAGAAGCCCACTGATTGAAGCTGGTAAGAGCGATGAAATTTCTAGTCAGTGTCTATTCAAGAGCCCATATTGTGCCTTGGCTATTCTGAGAAGTGAAATAAGTACCTTGGTCAGCAGCAATGATGTCTGAGTTTTCAAGAGGATGAAATATGTGATGAAGCCTAAAACTGTGGTTTTGGTATGTGCAGAAATATATGTGACTATGCTTTATAATTTTGATATCTATAAGTACAGCCACAGATTTCTTTTTTATCCCTCACTTGGCAACTTCAGATAAAGAATTGTTACAATTGATTGGACCAGACAGCTAGACCACGAGCAATGGCTCAAGAGTCTGGAAATATGTGCAGTTGTGGCCAGTTGTTGGCCAGGGCATTTTCTAGTGTTAAGATGGCTGCTTGGAGTTTGGTCTATTGTGCTGCTCCTTGGGTACTGTCCTTGGTCAGGGACATCCCTGTTAAGGATGGGAAGCAGCACACCTCTTGTGACTCCATCACATGTAATGGTGACACTGTCCAGTAAAGCACTTAAACTACATTTTCTATTCACTCAGTTGATCTGAAGTGTCTTCCCAGGTAGCCAGCGGGACCAGGAGAAAGGTGTCCTTCTCCATTGACCATTGCTTCTGATAATGGCAGAGTACAAGGAAAGCCACTTGTTTCTGTGAGTGGGATGTGCCAGCCCCTCTATCCTGTAAGTATCACTTTCATTTCAATAGAAGGTCACCTGTGACTGTGCAGAGTTTGTGAGGTGCTGTGTCCTTGTCCCAAGGCATAATCAGCAAGTGGGTCCTTGACTCGTGTCAAGACCAGACAGCTTCTGTCTCCCAAAGGCCTACTATGCAATCTGCAGATGCTGTGCTAACACAGTGTAAATGGGACAAAGAAAGCAGAACTTTGCATCAGAAACCCATGGACAACCTGTGGTCATGCTGGGTAGTCCAAAGACACCAGGGCGCATGAAGTTGCTACATTCTCCACAATGAAAGAGGGTCTGAGGAGCATTAACGAGGTTCTTTATTATTGCATTTTAGAAAGATTCTGGTTCCTTTGTTATTGGAGGCCTTATTTAAAATGGACCAATTTGAAAGTAACAGTATAAATACACTTAAGTAAAATGTGTAAATGAGGAACATGTTGCCTTTAGAAGCCAAGAAGGCCTAACAGGTATTGGGCTTGTGTTAATATTGTAGGTTCCACCAAGGTCAATAGTTGTTTCTTGACAATGTCAGGGATGGAGCAGTACTTGGCAAACCAAATGATGCCCAGGAATTTAAGTAAGAGGTAGGTCTGGGCTATGTGGAGGGTGTGGCCCATCCCTTTTACCAAATGCTTTGTGAGTATTTGTGTCTTGAGTGTAACAAATGAAGCTCCTCAGAGAAAAATGTCATCGATGTGATGTTGTCCCATGATCCTGGAGAAGGCTGCATGTGATACGGATGGTGCCCACAAAGAGTGTGAGAGGTCAGAGTGATGCTGAGAAGCCATTTGGGTGGCTAGGTAAAGGTGTATTGTGCCATTTCGAAGGTAAGTGCAAACTGCAGCTGAGAAGCTATTAAAATAAGCACTGAATGAAACATATTAGTTAAGTCTGTATTAACAAAATAATTTCTAGTTGGTGGATGTATGGAACCAGCAATTTCAATAATAGCGGGAACAGGAGCTTTAAAAGGGGAAATCAGGATATGAAGGACGTGATACCCCATTGTTAGGTACTGTTCGCTTTATCAGGTGTGATCATCGGTAACATTGGGCTGCTCAATGGAAAGGCTGGGGAAAACGGGGCCTTCCTTCAGCAGGTCCTCATGATGGCTGGGTCTTAGGGATGGCTTTGATTCCTTTCTGCTGCCTTGTTTCAGTCTATATTCAAGCACATAAACTATTTTTTCCCAGTTGGTAAAAATGTGTTTCATGTTGAATGGACCCAAACTACTCAGCTAGGAGCTGGTTTATGCCAGTAAAATAAGAACACTTTTCCTATTTCTAAAGGGGAGTGGGGAAGGAAAATGAGAGAACTGGAATAATAAGTAGAATGCATGGACAAATCAAATACAATTAGTGACCTGTGAAGAGGGTTACAAATGACAGTTCATTTAATAGCACATTTCTCTCACATGTATAAGGAAATCATGGCAATGGTGCAGTTGCAGGGTATCGTAAAGGAGCCTCACTCTGCATAGTTTGGGAACTCGTAGTGGAGCACGTGACTGGGGACATGTGGCTCAGTGCTAATAATTAAGAAATGGCATGAGATGTCTATGTTTATCTCTTTGATCTTTCACCACTGAAGAAATAAAAAACTTATCATTTCTTATTTTCTCATTCTAGTTCCCATGTCATAAGGGGTTATATTGACAATAAAGTATAAAATTTAATATTAACATATCTCAAATTTAATTATGTACTGGCCTCTTTCATTAACTTAAAAATACCTTGGTATTCTTCATTGTGCTTCTTTCACTACTAAATTCACAGAGATGAAATGTTTCACAGAGTTCTCTGTACTGATAAATATCTCTAAAAATATGAGGACATGTGGTCCTCACTCTTCCTTCTTGAGGAAAAGGAAACCTATTTTGTTTGAAGAACTACTGTGTGCCAAACATTAGAAAAACATGAAAAATTTAAACTTAAGTGTCAATCAAAAACCCAAGATTTAAAGAAAGTAAATACAGTCACCCTGCCCCCCTTATCCATGGAGGACACATTCCTACACCCTCAGTGGCTGCCTGAAACCATGGGTAGATTGAATCATATACATTCTAAGTTTTTCCTCCACTCCTACACCTACAATAAAGTTTAACTTATAAATTGGGCACAGTAAGAGACTGACAACAATAACTAATAATAAAATAGAACAATTATAATAACATCCTGTAATGCCAGGTGGATACTCAAAATATTGGGGGAGCACTTTGTAATGTATTTGACTGTGTAACTACTATTCTGTATACCTGAAGCTAATACAAAGTATTAGTGAATGTCAACTGTAATTAAAAATAAAATAAAATAAAAGTTAAGTGAATGGCTTCGGGCCGTTATTAAGTAAAATCAGGGTGGCTTGAACACAGACACTGTGAAACTGGGCAGTAGAGCCGATCACCTAGGTGGCTACCAAATGACCAATGGGCGCGCGGAGCACCTACAGCATGAAAACACTGGACAAATAAATGGCCCACTTTGTCCAGGCTGTCGCGATGGGACATTTGAGGTTCCATCACACTACTCTCAGAATGGTGCACGTTTTAATAAAACTTAAGAACTACTTATTTCTATAATTTTCCACTTAATATTTTCAGGCCGTGGTCCTCTACGGATAGCTGAAACCAGGCAAAGAAAAACCCTGACGAATCGGCGGCCACTGCACTGAGCACAGGACGTGCAGCGAGCGAGTGAGTGGGAAGCAGGCTCCCGGCTCCCCTTGGAGCGAGTCCACATCACCTCTTCTTTCCTCCACTGTCACTGAATCACTGCTTGTCCTGTTGCCAAAAGATAATAGCTGCACTTCACTAATAGCATAGAGAGTAATCAGTCAAATTATTTGGAGTTTTATTTTGCCATATAATTACTCATACTCTGAGTTAAGTGAGGAGATGTATTAAAAGTATAACTAAAGAGTGGTCGGAAGGGATCCACATTGCAAAAACAATTGTCTAGGATTCAAGATACATGAATCACGGTCTTGCCTACCCACAGAGCATCATGACCTTGTGTGGCTTGCTAGATCCCTGTGGCATTTAGAACTCCAAAGTGACTTCCTGTCCTACGATTCTCATTTCTTATCCAGCTCTGACTTAAACGTGATAACTTAGTGAAGTAAACACATACGCTAACTCGAATGAATATTTATTAAAGAATATTCAAGAACTTGATGTTCTTATATGTATTGAATTACTTGGTTTTTTAAATTTTATTTATTTATTTATTTTTCCCAGATGGAAAAAAAAAAAAGGCATGAAACTGACAGATACTGGAAACCCAGATAGCTCTCTATATCTGGGCTAAGTTCGCCTCGCATTTCTGTGTGTTTAGTGTTGGATAAAGAAAAGCCGTGTCCCACAAGGGTGGAACCCCAAAGTTTATGGCTAGTCCAGAAATGCCATTTTCTGAAATTGGACACGTTAACTATAAAATGGATGAAAAATAACTCCTAGCACATTTTTTTTTCAATGAGACAGAGTAGTGAGCCATAAATATAGTTGAAGATAATGAATTTTTTAAAAAGATTAGTATTTAGGGAGATAAATGCACAATATTTTAAAATGTTGGAGTCACTTTAATATTACCATACGCAATGTAAAGTAATGAAAACTTTGCTAATGAGTTAAAATGCCCATCAACTCCTTCATATATAATACATTTTAAAATGCAATTAGCAAAGTCAGCCAATTGTGCTTCTAAGGACTGGAGAGGGTTGGAGTCCTAATTGCTAGCAGCAGAAGGTATGAGTTTGGCACTTAAGTCTTTATGGCAGGTATTGATCAAACTATTATAACTTTTAACACCATTCCTTAAGAGCATGCAAGTCCAAAGCCTGTTTTTCTCACATTAATTTGGTCTCCCAAGTAGACTTGTATTAAATGAGAGCCTGCTGATTAGCTAACACAAGTATTCCAACACCCTTGGCAGCCATCACTCTCAGTGTAAAGAAATAAAATAAAACACTGGTTCATCATTTGACACTCATTAATCTTCGGTGTCCTTCCCTTCTGGGTACATAAATAAAAGCAACTCACCTTGGCCTTACGATAGCACCCAAGCTACTGAACTGCACCCACACTCTCCCAGAAACAATTTGTGAGCTCCTTCTAGTCCTGCCAACTGCCACTCTTTCAAGGCTGAAAATGAGAATGTGCGAAGTCTAGGACTGTTTTTCGTATATCTGTCCTTCACCTCTGACTTCTGACTCTTCCACTATAGGAGCAAGTTGTGTGAGGAAGCTTATGGATTTATTTTACAATACTACAAATTAACTGTTGTCCAGGCTTGGAGTGAGATACTTTACAATTCAAATGATCAGAACGCTTTAACTTCATTTGAATTTTGTCAGAACAAAGGCATTCTTTTAATTAGCTGCACTTTAAAAATGATTGTCACTGTGACAGCTGAGTGGGTAAAGCAGCTATTAAATAGCAATTGTCTTCTAAGAGAGAGGTATGAAATATTGGATTAGGTAGCTTAGTCATTGTTTAAACTGGAGTTGTAATTATATAAGCTTGACTTATTCAATATATCATCATTAATTTTAATCAGACATACCAGAGTGGGGAAAATCCAATTATATTGCAATGCAGTATTTGCATATATATCTCCATAAGACCAGGTGAAGTGTTACTCTAATGAAATAGCAATCTTCCTGACATTCTGATAATGAAATGACCAGATATTGATTGAATTTTGATACACAAAACTGTTGTTGATGTACATTTGCATACTGACGATCTTACATTAACTCTCAAGTCACTTTTCTGCTGCCATATACTAGAAGAAAATGTGCTTATTGAAGGCCGTTTTGAATTTAGAATTAAAGATATTTCATTTCTATATTTGAGTCAAGAAAAAATTCTCACAGGTCTAATAAGACAAAACTTAAGTCAGGAGAATATTTAGGAAAAAAGTAACTTACATTAATAATTTCTGTACTAAGGTTACATATTTAATAATAATATGGTAATGAAATAGTCAATTTAAATGTATCTTTTCATTAGTTTTAAAATTATGTTATAATAGTCATACAGCATTATATTAGTTTCACGTGTGCAACATCGTCGTCGTCGGCAGCCGTCCGTCTCGAGAGATGATGGTGTAGCTTCTTAAGAGTCTATCTGCACCACCGAGAATGGCTGTGCAGTCCGACTCGGGAGTGACACGGTATCTGTCTCCTCCCGTGTTGAATCGACATCTTGCAATGACACTGGAGTGTCCTCTCCAGTGAAGCTGAAGCTACAGAGCCTGGGCAGGGTGATATGGAGGGTCTGCTGTTGCCCATGCAGCAGACCCCCCCCTCTCTTCGCAGCTGAAGGGTCCAAGGGAAAGACGGAGTCAATACAGCTTGGCTTCAGGTGCGCCGCAGGAGTTGCCGGTGTTGACTACAACGTCAAACCGCCTTAGGGACTCCGGCTCCGGATTTTCTGTCGGGGTTTACTCCCTTAGCCTTTCCCCTGAAGAGGTATGCCGCAAGGCAGCGGAGGTTTTTTGGAGTCAGAGTTTTCCTTCTCTGATGTGCCCTGACTGGAAGATCGAACCAGCGACACTTAGCTCGCAGGCCGATGCTCAATCCACTGAGCCAAACCAGCCATGTGCAACATAATGATTTGATATTTGTATATACTAGAAAATAATCATTAACAATAATTCTAATTAACATTCATTATTCTAAACTAAGTATTTTTTTATTGAAATTGAACAAAATACTCATTGTATGAAGGATTTTTTTAATGTTACATCTTAGGTTTTTCTATAGTCGTCACCACTATTGCTAATACCACCAATAAAATAGCTATTTTTTATACATAGAGAGAATTTTCATCATTCATTTAAAATATAAAGGCTCTGGGATAAAGTATATTTGTTCTGAGGCTGGAGAGATCATATACACACACAGAAACACACACATTAAACATTTAGCTTTAAGGTTATCAAATAATATTGATTACTTCATCTTCACTTAATCCAGGCTTCATACCTGAAAACTGATGTGGATCTCGTCTGGGAGCCTAACTCCGTGCCCGTCTGCTGGCCGCCTGGCTCTTCCCAGACTGTTCCCCACCCATCCTGGCCCTCAGTCCCTGGAAGCTGAGGTAGAGAGATGAGTTTTTAAAAGAAATCGTGAGCACTGCTTACCTGGAGGCAGCAGCTGAGGACAGTGAAGGCATGAAGGTGTGTGGGGGCCACGGTGGCCCCCGTCATAGAACAGGGAGCTAACGAAGAGCCCACGTCTGAGCGTCTGCAGAAAGGAATTTCACATCACAGCAATGACTCCTGCATTCTTGATGGGGCGAGACAACAATTATTTCTATTATTAGTAATGATAACAAAGTCGCTCACCTGTGCTGGTGCTTCCCGTTTGCTGGGCACTGCGCTAAGCCACATGACTGTGTTACTTCATTAAACCTCACAAAGCCCGTAGGAGATCGTATGTCAGAGCGAAGTCCATGAGTTCAAGCACCGGGTTGCCTGGGTCCGATCCCAGCTGTGCTACTTGCCAAATATTGAGCTATTGTTTGATCCCTTTTACCTTAGTTTTCTTATATGTAAATCTTCACCCTCCCTCATAACTTTCTCAGGAGGTTTAAGTGAATGAATACACAGTTAGCAGTTGCCGCACAATAAAGATGAACTGAATCCACAGAAACTGCTGCGCACCCAGTCCGCGCCACATGACGCCCTGAGCGCTTGCGATGCCCCAAGCGGGAGAACCGGCTCCGGGCCGCGCGGCCAGGTGCGCTCGGCTGGTGGTGTTGCGGGGAGTCCTTTTCCCAGGTGAGCGTCCTGGCTGGGAGACACTCGCAGGGGCAAAGTTCGCCCTTTGAGTACAAGAACTTCTGGTAGTCAGAGGTTTGAAGTAGCCATGGCAGAAAACAGGCAAGAGAATGGACTTGAGACATGAAGCATCGGTCAGGTGCAGGCGGAGACCACGAGTACGTCCTAAGGGCGTGTTATCTTCATGGATACGAGATTCTTCCAGTCCCTCGGGCCGCAGTTGGGGAACAGTCCCCGACTCGGGTCTGCATCTCCCTGTCACATCTACTCCGTCAGCACGTGCTCCTGGTGGGAGTTTGAAACGGGTCCCCAACTGGGCGGTGCTTTATCGTTTCCACAGCCACCACCCAGTCCAAGTTTACAGTGACTCCCTGCGCGGGGCAGTAACAGCCTGTCCCAGCGCGTTCTCTGCACAGACTGTCACCATGTCATGCCACCGCCCAGCACTCCGTGGCCCCGGCTCTCCCTCACCGGGCCTACAGCTCTCCCCACAAACTCTCTCTCTTTCTTGAGCTTTCACTGCTGTAAATCCACTTCGCTCATGGGTTTTCCTCTTTTCCAAACCCACCTGGTGCGCTGCCGACGCGGGCTGTCCGCCGGCGGAAACACTGCCCTGCAGGCGCGCACAGGGCAGGGACCATCGCGGCCCGAGGGCCAGTGGGATCCCACTCGCTCCCGCTCGCGGTGCACGCAATGGTCCACATGCACTGACGTTCTTTGTCTCATACTCGGTCTTCTTTTTCTTCTTGTCAGTTATTTCCGATTGAGGGATTTATTTAGGTTTCGTTAGAAAAGGCTTCAGCCAGCAAAAATAAAACCCTCCTTGGTCAATCACAATATACGACTAGGATTTACATCTCCTGGGGGTGGGGCAGTGGTCATGGTCCCCCAGACCCAGGCTCCCCGTGCGAGCACCAGGGATGTAGGGCATGGCGGTGAAAATACCGGAGCACAAGGAAGCGAAAATTTGAAACCGCCCTGAAAAGTGGGAGGAATAGCTGACATTCTCTCTCCCCTCAATATTAACCTGAGAATCAACTTGGGTTTCAGCACCTCGGTAATTAGCGCTCTGGCGGAGCCTGTTAGGGATGCTAATGAGAGCATCAGAAACCTGGCCTGCCAGAGGAGGCCACAGCGGTGAGCACTGTCATGGTGGGCGCTGGAGATGGGGCTGGTGGGACAGGGTGTGCTCTGACAGCAAGTGCCTGCCGGATCCCAAAAGCAGCCAGGAAAAACAAGTGTGGGACACTCCTCATCAATTGCTGTGTATCCATTACATGTTAGCAGGGTAATGATGTTCTGTCGAGGAGCTGATTTAATCACTAATTTACTTCTGCCCATCTGACCCACCCTTGCCCTGGTCTGCCTCCCTGGGAAACACCGGGGACTCATCACCAGTGGTGGGTGAGAAGGCCAGCAGCCACTACTAGCCATGTGCAAGATCTGGCCAGAATCCAAAAGGTGTTCTTTTCCTTTTCATCAATGTCATATTGTAAGTGCTTTAGATAGAGCTTGAATAATTATCCATATACAAAAATGTGAGTGGGAGATTAAGCCCTAAAGAGTAAATTTCTGTTCACTGATAACGTAAGTCTGGAGGAACCACCCAGTGATGTGGGCCCTCACCCACCTTCACTGCTCTCTATGTAGTTTGAAATTATTTCTTCTGAGGGGAGGATGTCTGCCTTTTGGAAATGGAGAGATAATTTTATGATTATTTCACACTGCTACCAGCTCTATCTTCAAAGTGTATCCTGGTTGTGACCACAATGAGCCACGTGGTCCTGCATCATGGTCTTCACCTGGAGGACTCAGCCATTGCTTCTTAATCTCTGTCCCTCCTTCAGACGTTGACTCCTGTCAGTCTACTCTCTGCACGGCAGCCAAGGGGACTCCACAGAGCTCAGGTCAGACCAGGTCCCTCCTGCATGTTGCTGCAATGGCTCGCCATCAAGCCAAAGTCCTCCTTCTACTCTCCAGAGCCTCTCAGGATCATTCCTCCTCCACTCCCCACCCTCTGACCATCATATTCAGGCTGGTCTGCTCGCTGCCTGCCTCGGGGCTTCTGCCCTTGTCCCTCAGCTCTAAATAATCTATTTCTGCAGGGCTCACTCACACTTTTCAGATAGTTATCCAACATGGACTTTGTTTTCTGCCTCACCACAAATCTTCACCCCCTTCCATACACACTTTCTCCCCGCTTCTTTGCTTTATCCTTTGTCTTTAGTGCTAGTCCCTCTGCAGCTTACACTATGCATCACTGTCTTCATTATTGTCTGTTCCCCGTTGGGACGCAAGTTCATGGGAGCAATGGCTCTTGACTGTCTTCTGTCTCGCTGAAGCCTCAGTGGCTGGAGCAGTGATTTGTCCAGGGCAGGCATTTGAAAACTATTTGCAGAATGAATGAAATAATAGAAATAATGCCTTCTGAAGAAATAATAGTCAATATTTACTTATTACTTATTAGGTATCAAATACCATACTGAATGCATTATATATATGATCTTATTTACTCTATACAGCAGAACTATGAGATGCCACTAATAATAGTTACCAAGGAAATTACAGTCTGGGGAGCAATGTGGCACACACATGGTCATGAGGCAGTGTTTTGTCATCAAAGTCTGTCTTCTAACACCAGAAACGTTGTCCTTTAACTTGAAGTTATCTAATGAGGCCCTAAAACTTTAGCTGATTTTTAAATTAGAAGATTTTAACTTAGTTATTGGAACAAACCATCTGATAGAATTGTATACATTAATCTCATAAGCATGTTTGAAGAGTTAAAAAATTATATAAAACTATAACATATTTACTTTGTCTTAGCACCTAACACTAAAGCAAAATGTATCTTTTTGAAGACACAGAATTCAACCAAGTTTGTGACCCTGTCTCAGGAGATGTCCTTGATGCACCATTTTCCTCTGCAGGCCTTGGGGAGCTCAGGGCATGGTAATTACCTTCATGGTTCTCAGTGTTGTGTTAGTTGATTTATAAAGAAGAATCAAAAGAAGTACAGCTCTTTCCAAACTGGGTTACAATCATATTTGACTCATTTTGTACATTTAAAATGTGCCAGAATTGATAAATAAAGTCCAGTACCTTAAAGAAACTGTATTATCCAAGGACTTCATATTCTTGTAAATATTTATTTTAGAGTTGTTTTTCCTTAGTATGTGAGTGGCCTTTTTCTCCTCAGGGGTAAAGTATCTTTCATTACTCAGAAACAGATCTCAACACGATTCAGATGCATTACTCTATGTCAAAGGGAATTGTGCACATATAATTCACTTCTTCCACTGTGGTTGGTATCTATAACAGGAAAAGGAATAACATTAGGAGAGTAGGAAGAGAAAATTAATGAGAAATAGAAGTTATTTCCAATTAATTTCTGAGATAGATGTCACCTGGCCATGAGTCCTTTGCAATTCCGCACCTTACTGATGACCCATTACCTCCATCCAGTCACAGAAGATTGAGGGGGCTGGAGGGAGAAAGACTGACTGCCCCTCAAATAGGAGAGTTGCAAAGAAGAAAGGGAATGAGCCATTGAACCCAAATGGGGCATAGTCCTTTATAATTCAATACAACTGTACCTAAACCAGGGTCTGATTACTATCCTGCCCACCTGCCATCACTCTGCCTCCTCTCATGGAGTCTTTCAGCTCCAGCGTCTAGGATAATGCACACTGTAATGAAAAAATAAAACATGCTGTCATAAAAATTATGACACATTGCCAAAGTTGGTTGAGAATTGAAAAGGAGAGTGGACTTAGAGTGCACATCATGGTGTTCATTGTGCACAATCCAACCCTGAAAACATGTCCAGTCATCACCCTAAAAATATATGTGACTTAGCCACTGAACATGTAAAATGACATTTCTTTAACAAGAATGGATAATATATTATCCAAAGTCTTAGGTGTTTAAAATGTCAACGCAGATTCTTGCATTCATTATGCTGTTTCCAAATATTCAACATTTTCATGTTTGAAGGTTGTTTATGTTACGTTTACTTCTAGTTAAGCCTGTTAGTTAGCAGATGTCCAGCACTGACTCCCTTTCAATCATCCAAGATATTGCCAAGTGTTGAATTATATACCTTTCTGCATACATTTTAAAGATCTAGGTCCCAGCTCGGCCTGTCACCACCTTTGGTGACCTCATCAGCACATTTTGCCACATCCACTCCATAGGGCTTGCTCGCCCACTGCAGTCCACGCCCAAAGAAGAGCACCTCCCAGAAAGAGACAGGGTAGCCCCTAACGGTGACCTTGAAAGAGGAGAACAGTCACCAGAGAGCAGCTGGCGGCCTCTGGACCTCTGGGTGGGTCAGGCTGGGGCATGGTTACCCCATCCCTGTGATTAAGGTTCGGTCACTGGTACAAGAGTTTCAAGCCACTCTTCTTTTTATTAACATTAGGAGCTGACTGCCTCTCTAGGTCATATTTCATGGTGAGGCTCCACTGCCCTCTGTGTGATGGACACATGGTGGGGACCCCAGGACAGAGCTGGCTCCATGATGTGCCTGGAAGTGAGCACCTGCTAGGAGGTTTTATTACCCTACTCACTTTATCCCCCTTCCCCACCACCCCGCACACAGTGAGTGAGCAGGTTCCTAGCTCCACAGCCATCCTGTACAGGTGGAGGCAGAGGCCCAGTTCATTAAGTGACTGATCCCTCGCTCAGAGCCAGTGGGTGGTCCATGGGGTTCAGCGCCCGGCATGCAGCGAAGGCTGCGTGGCCACTGGGCAACCTTCTGTGTGGACAACGTGGCACGAATGCTGGCTTCCACGACTTCATCCTGGATCTCAGCTTTGCTTGGATAGCTGGTGCTTCTCCTACCCTCTCCGAAATCACCATGCTTATTGCCAGCCTCATTTTTAGGTTGAAAACAGAATTTAAACAGAATTGAGGATTTAAAATCCAAGCCTGCCAAAAAATAACAGCATAGACAGTGGCTGTGGTCACATAAGGTTACAGTCTAGTTTGTTGGGCGGAGAATCACACGACAGGCACCTGTGCCACGCCAGGATCACCTGGGGGTAGAGGTGTGTCATCCTGCTGCACCGACACTGCCTGCAGGCTGTCCAGTGCTGGGCTGGAGACGCTGTGGTGGCAGCTTCAGATCTCGAACCCATACATGAAATACTGGCTTTTAGACTTTTGTTCCAATAATTTCACTTCTGGCAACCTGGCTCCATGAATAATCTGGAACATGTATAAAAATGTACATAATAACATGTTTATCATAGTGTCATTTAAATGAGTGAAAAATAGACAAACTATCCAAATGCCTGACAAACAAAAGAGGTTAAAAAATATCCAACTGTATCTATTGCTGCTCTTGAAGAGATAAAAGTCTTCAGCACGCATGTATTTAATTCTAAATGGTCCTGCTTATATTTATACTTTTTAAAAAATATAACGGAACACTATAACATGGACTTTAAGCTCTCTGCTCCATGAGCCATGCCTTACTTTCCAGGTATTATTTGCATTATGCATGATAAGGTGCTGTTTACACCTTAAGCTACATGCTCTACACTTAGGAATATCTACACTCCTCGCTGTTTGTCCCCCTCCTTTCATAAATAAGTGGGACGCCCCAAATGACTAATTGTTTAGTTTGTTACTTGGATTTAACACATAAACGTTCCCAGAGTTCTTCATAAACATTTTAAACACTGTTGACTAAGAAATTTCAAAAAGACAAGTGAAATTAGACTGTCACTTGCTGCCTTTTAGTAGAAGAGAATTTCTGTCTCTTCATCAATTTATTTGAAAGCTGATAGAATTCCTACTGCGATATTGGACAAGAGAAAGCTAACCGGTCAAAACTCTCTGAAGAGAATTCTTCTTTTGTCTTATTTGTGTGTTATGCTGAATATAATTTTATCAGTGAATGACCCTAGCATTTCTAGAAAACATTCCTTTTTTCATAGTGTGATAGGTAGTCTTCTATTATCCTCAAGATTCAATATTATAATACTCAATTACATTACTGATATTGGTCTATTTTATGATTTTTATTGCTCCTTTCTACAGTATAAATTAAAGATTAAAAATAAATAGATGATATTTAATTTTCTCTGTTATCAATATTTATACTTGTATATTAAGATAATTATATATCAGTTTTTTGTTTTTGGTAATAAAATGTTGATAATCACTTTTTTTTCAATTTCTTCTAATATCACTCATAGCTTTCTATTGGCTGTTTAAGTGATTTTCTTAACTGATATATTTTTTGTTATGACATACAAATTAACTAGCTCAGAGGGATACTTTTTTTTTCTAATTTAAACTTTTAGTATCTTGTTATAAACAGTTGTTTCTTTCTTTGCATATCTCCTTTGATTATGTTTACTTCTGTATTTGAACATGCATAAAATAAAGTATTGGATTAAATTATTATTTATTCATTTTTATATTGATCAGTTCCTTATTTTTGGTTTATTTTCTTCTCCCTTTTTTAAGCACTCAGGCTGTACAGAATACTGGATAAGAACTGGGTTGAAAAATCAGAGAAACCAGAGTTCAAATCATAGCATAATGCGCTGTGACCTATGACATTTAGAAATCAAGAGAGAGAAAGCTAACCTTTCTCATCTTTGTACTCCATCATACTACCTTCTGATAGAGCACTAGTGAGAATTAATTGGAGATAGGCAAAAATAAAAAACTTTGATAACTGCCTTGCACATTAAGTTCTAAATGTTGGTTATGAATAATTTTAATATAATGAGTGCATTTGCCCTGACTAGCTAGTCTATTTTTTTGAGGAGTGTGGTTCATGGATATGCAAGAACTAAGTACCAAAATGTTGAAATTCCTTGGATTGTGTCTTTAGTGGCATTTTATTGAATTTAGTATGTGAGCTTTCATTATTTTTAGCAGTCTTTGACAGTAAGGCTAACTTTTCTGTGAATTATGTTTTTAATTATTTGAAAATATGTTTCTTAATTATGTAATTGTTTGTCATTGCTTTAGCTTAACACATTGATAAGAATTTATTTTCTTTTTTGCCTGAAAATTTGAGCTATGTGTTTCTAGGTATTTTTAATGAAGACTTCTTTGTTGACTTGTAACGTTACTTTTATAAGTACTTACTGAAAGTTTGAAAAATAATATATATCTTCTATAAGGTACATGGTTCAATTTAAAACATTTTAATTACATAATTCACATCTTACTAGTTACTTACTTTCCCAAACTTATTTTGATCACAAGTGCTATCATTATTTTTTTTTTCAGATGCTTTAATACATTTATGAACAATACTTTTGGACTAAGTAGCTCAGTGGATAAAATTTACAAATAATGCTGCGGTAGACGGTTAGACAGGCAGGAGCAGAGCAAGGACGACAGGTGAGGTACAGAAGGTCACCAGGAAGGAAAGCCCCGGGTGTCCAGCAATGGGCAAAACTGGGAAAACAAAGACCTTGCCCCCAGGGTGACCATTCTTTCCCTAGCATATTTCTGGTCATGGAATTTAAATCCCTGACCTTTAATATAGCTGGTTATGCAGTTCAGACCCTCTCCTGACCTCTTCTTCCCTGGCATGTCAGTAAGTCATATACGTGGCAGACCCCTTAGAGGAGAAATAAGGAGCCAAAGAGTGACCTCATGTGACTCCTATGCGGGCCCTGGCATGACCACTCCCTGAAGCATTAACCCCTCAGGATAACATCCAGGCCTCAGCTGTGTTTCAGCTCCAGGCCCAGAAAAACAGCAGGGGCCCGTCTCTGGCTATAACTTGTCTCTTGATTCCATGCCTTCTATGGCTCCCTTCTACCTCTGTGACTTCTAAACAAACTTTCTCTTATAGTTTGAGTCTTAGGTCTGAAGTCTTTCTGAGCCAAAACTCAAACACTGAGGTTGCTGAACCAAGGTCTGGTCTGATCCCACCAGTCTAATACTTGGTGTCATTTCTCACCACCAACAATGCTTCCACTTCACTCATTCATTCACTCATTCATTCATTTAAGAAATTATGCCGATTATAAGTTAGTCATTATGCTTGATATTAGGAAAATAATCAAAAACTTATTAAGGGTCTATGTAGTCTGTTTGAATGTGGACTCAATCTCCAGACAATCTAAAACTGAGGTGACCCTTCTTAATTGAGCACACCTATTTGATACAAATAAAACAAAAGATCACACTAGTGTTAAGTATTCGATATGCTTGATCCACAAAAAGCAAACAGCTTCAAGGAATTACACCTGATATTTAAATCCAGAAAAAAGGAAATCACTTTAATGTTCCAAATATATGTTACCATGTATGTTTTTGAAGATGCAGAAATACACAACAAACAGGATCAGTTAAGGTAAATATTGACCTTTGTTAGGGAAAAATACTGGCCTAGGACATGCCTACCCACCGTGAACTGCTTTAGTTAGAAGGTTTTAATTTCAGACCATCCTGTGTGGTTACTTTGGTCTCTGAGTTTGTAAGGCCACCACGCAGGCCTCCCCTGAGCTTGTCAGGTTTTGTATGTAGCCCTTTTTTGTCCATAGCATGTGTGCGTCTGCATGTGGTCTATGGAAGGCCAGTTGAAGGCAAAATTATAAACAGCCTCCAAAGTAATGTTGTTGGCCTCAGTAAATGCAACTGAAAGATCCCCAGCCATAGACTTTTAAAGAATCCTCCAAAGTGCTTCACCAGAAAAGCAGAATTTTATTTCATCCCTCAGAAGGCTCCAGTGTCAGATATCAGAAATTCAAGAACAATAAAAACCACCTGTCCTCACTATGAGCTTCTGAACCTGAGCTGAGAAAGAAGAAAGCTGTGAAAAGGCATGAAAATAAATCCGTGATATTACACTGTGCTTAATGTTCAATACCTAAAGAGATTAGTTATTAATATTTAGAAGTGTCTAGAAAATCCATAGGGTATGCTCCTTCCCAGGGACAGGTATTTGATAGAAAAATAAAGTTCTCTTATGAAGTTTCCATTTTTACATCTAATTAATTCAGTACATTGGTGTACAGCATACATGCATTATACATCCAAACCTATATTGAAGAAGTATATGTTTTCATAATTCAGTAGCTGCTTGATACCATGCTTTATGGACATACAATTACTTCACTAATGCTCATGAGAGTCATTTCATGTTGTCTTCAGTGTCACCACTGAAAACCAGAACACACACACACCCCCACGCTCATGCTCCCACATAATGGGCAAGTGTGAGTGTCACAAACCCTCAGTGATGTGAAACACACTCGATTGTCACTGAGGAATTAATTGAATAAAACCTTGCCAATCCAGTAGGTTAAAATAGTTGTTCTATTTCTTTGTTGTGAATTTAATGCCTTTATCATGAGTGACTGTAAGTTACAGTGCATGTATAACAATATTGTAGAATAATTGCATATAGTGACCTCTTTTACTTTTTTGAATCTCCTGTGTAGTAATTTATAACTTCTTCTGTGTTTATTTTATTTTATTTTGTATGTTCTTTTGTGTTTTAAATGAATGGGTCCCATAATTAATTTATGGTGTAAATATTCCAGTTTATCATTTGATGTTAAGTTTGTCTTTCTGGTAAATTTTTATGATGTCACATTTGTCACCTTAATGGTTTTGCTTTTGGTAGAAGGTTCTTTTTGCAAAAAGTCCTTCTCTATTGTAAGACAACAAAAATAAGTTTTAAATTACTTTTTGTGTTCATATATTTAATTTATCTGAAATGTATATTGTCTTTTGAGCTAGGACTACTGCTATATTTATTTTCCAATGAGTAGCCAACTACTTCAATCATTTAATGAAGAATATATTATCTTTTTCATGTTAATAAAATCTCAGTAATCAGCTTTATTTATTTTTTTTTAAACCCACTTGTTTAGTTATTTTGTTTTGTTTATTTATTTATTTATTGAGAGAGGGGAAAGGAGAAAGAGAGGGAAAGAAACATCACTGTGTGGTTGCCTCTCACTCATGCCCCCAACTGGGGACCTGGCATGCAACCTAGTCATGTGCCCTGACTGGGAATTGAACCTGTGACACTGGGCTCACAGGCCAATGCTCAATCCACTGAGCCACAGCAGCCAGGGCAGTAATCAGCTTTATTGATGGCTATATTCTCTTTTGAGTTGTTGCCTTTTCTATATTTGGTGTTTTATTTTTATTTTCTAATTAAGTTATATTTTATTATTTTTTTAAATCAGTAACCTAGAGAGAAGGGATAAATATAACCTTACATTTTGGGGGCATACAAATAAATTTTGCACTTAAGCTCCACAAATAAACATTGAATTATAGAATGAATTCACCTACCATATTGGGTGACCACATAGTTGAGAAAATTGATGTGCGAACAAAGTTGGCTTTGCTGACAAATGTATAAACTTTCATCAGCAGAAATACAGTATTCAGAATAACATAGGATGTTGGTCTTTTAACTTTATGCAGTTTATTTCCAAACTAAAATTTATATTCCCAGTGAGTTCCGCGATTCATGAGGCTCTCTATTTAGGTCTTTAGACAAATTGAAACTTCTAAATAGCAAAAAAACTGGACAATATGCCCTATGGTGACTATGAAAAATCAGTTGAGAGTTGTGGTTTGTATGGGCAGTGAGAAAAAGTTTCACATGCTATGGGAAAATTTTTATATTTGTTCTGTGTGAATTGCACCTGAGGAAATGTCTGCACAAGGAGACATTGCACTTCCTTAGCTCCTATGTGGCTGCCAAGATAGCTCTATGCTCTCGTGAGCATGAGGGAGACAGAAGTAAGAAACCTAAACTCCTCGTATTAGAGTATTTATATTTTTACTGTCAGATTGAACTGAAAGTCTATAATACTAGTAACTGAACTGAGCCGTTGGCTCCAGGTTAATAACTTGCTTTATTTTTACATCCTTTTGCTTTCTCTTTTTCTGAAATTAATATAATATTTCTAAATTTGGATCCAGCAGAACTCTATTTGGTACCAAATGAACGATATCCTAACCCAGCTTCTCTGTATTTTCTTTGCCTGTCTCAGTTTGTGAGTGTGTGTGTGAAGGATCAGTTTTAGAAGTTCAATATGGGCCAGAAATACTTAAAAGCTCAAGATCAGATGGCTGTTTGGGGACTTTTATGCACTCTTGTATTAGTCACTAATCCAGAAAGAATTAATGAAGCCAGAGGGCAGCAGTAGAAAGCAAATCTTTCCTCTGCTGTTTGTCCAGTATCATAGGCAGACAGAATGTGGTGGGAATGTATGAGGGGAGTTACAGATGCAGGAGTCATCATGAGATCGAAAGCACTGAGTTCTCCTCCCCTTACCTTGAAGGTTGTCTTAAATGTTTCTTTATTATTTGGGATCAACAGCCCATTATCTGTGTAACAGAAGTCAGCTTGTTTTGCTAAAGCCACTTTTTTTTAATATCATATAAATGATAACTTCACATTTTTGTGACTAACACATGGCTCTGACAAAGCTAGGACTAGTGGGTAGAAATTATAACAAAGAAGAAATTCTAACAATTGTATTTGTCTTTACAGAGTAATAATGCTCCTACTATTGCCTCTCCAGGGTCTTTTATTATAGGGTTTACATTTATAGAAAAGCTGAACTGTAAATATCACTGAGAAAGATAACACTTAATAAGTATCCATTCAGTGAGTGATTGATATCAGGTAATTTCTAAGACCAGGACTTGAATTTGTGGCTATTCACTGTTTAAGTTGTTCGAATAACAAAGATCACTTACGGAGAAGCAGAATATATGAAGTTTGTCCAGAAGGCATCCAGTCATGTAATATGAAAAATAGAGACGTTTTTTGAAGAAGATACAAGAAACATTGTACCTAGGACAATGATGCCTCAGTCCCCTTCAGAGTAGGCACCTTGGGACCTCACACAATTTTACCAATTGCCATCAGCTGCCCTTCATATTTTATTGAATCTCATCAACGGTCTGAAATCTCCTCCCTTTCAAAGGTGATTTTAGTTTTGGGGAAAAGCCAGAAGTCCCAAGTCACCAAATCTGAGTCACCCGGGTAATTTGATGTTTCTCAAAAAACCCTGCAGGAGACATGATGCATGAGTGACACATTGTCATGATGAAACTGCCAATCACCAGTTGTCCATAGCTGAAGCCTTCTGAATCATCCAAAGAATTTCCACGGAGGAATGCTCAAACTTAATGCAAAATTTGATATAGATTTGTTGCTCTGCTCCCTCCCTCAGTCACTTTGAATGCAACAGCCACAAAATACACATGCTCACTGAATAGTGTCTACCACCCCACTGACTGGTACAGTGAAGTCATCATTGTTCACACATGCACATTCCAGTCCACTCTTCCTGACTGCCATGTTACATCAATGTCATTCAAACTATTCTTGTTATATTAACAATGGCTGGCCTTTTTCTGGACAGATCTCATAACATGAGAGGAGAAACTGCACAGTTCTATACAAATTTTTACTTAGGTTTGGGACAAACCAAATTAGGACTTTTAATTTAGCTAATTAATGTTTTAGGTCTCTCTCCTCATATAGCAACTTTGACTTAGTTTTATCATCCTGACACCCCAGGGAAAAATGTACTTGGGAAACTTCTCAAAATAGAACCAGGTACTTCGCAAAGCAAAGGTGAATGAGATTTGGCTATGAAAATACTAACCATCAATACCTATCTGCAAATCAAGATGTACTGAAACATATTTGAAATGCAAGATGGATAAAATATACAATATATTCTGATGGTGTCAAAATAAATATAAAGAGGTAAATCTTATATCCATAGAAATGAATTATATAGAAAGGGGAATTTTCTCTGGTTGTGTCTGCTTTACTTTGTATATTATGTCATAAATGGAAAGTGATAGCTATGTTAAAAATATCAAAGGTATTGGTGAAATTTATTTGCTAGCTTATGTTCGTATGCAACTGCTCTTCAATTGTTGGACAGTTCACAACAGTGTGAATTTTATAGAATTTCTCTTCTGAGGCATACACTGGAGATTGTTCACTTTGGAATCCTATTTCCCCTCATACTTCCTCCCCTCACCATCTACACATATGTCCCTAAAAACAACCTACTTTCATGCTATTATAAATGGTATTAAAACTTTCAATTCCATTTTATTTTTAATCCACAGAAATATAATTAATTTTTGCATATTAATCATTGTTCTGCCACCTTGTCCAACTCATTTATTAGTCCTAGTACTTTTTTAAAATAGATTTTTAGATTTTCTACATGGACCGGGAATCATCAGTCTTTGTCTTGATAGGGACATATGAGAACTATTAGACTTCGCAGGCCATAGGGTCACTGTGACAACTACTCACTTCTTCCATTGTAATATGAAAGCAGCCAGAGACAATCCATAAATAGTTGAGTGTAGTTGTGTTGGTATTAAACCAAGCATGTGCTCCTGGGACAAAGCCCAAGTCATCATATGGTGAGATCCTATGTAGTCATTGCTGGGATTCACTTGTTCATCTCCTTTAGAATCCTGTTTTTCTGTCTATGTTCATGAGGACTATTGGCCAGGACTTTTATTTTCTTCTAATATCTTTGTCTTGTGTTAGTATCTGAGTAATGCTAGTCTCATAGAATGAATTAGAATTATATACCCTCTCTATTTTGAGGGGAAGAATTTGTATAGAATTTTTGTTATCTCCTTGAGATGCTTGGTAGAATTCACCAATGAAGACATCCGGCTTTATGTGTTCTTGTAAACAATTCTTTCCTGTAAATTCGACATCTTTAAAAACATGGAGTGCTATTTAGAATATCTATTTTTTCTTTACTAAACATTGGTAGCTTATGTCTTTTACAGAATGACCATCAGTCATATTTTCAAATTTAAGGAGATTTAATTAATGGGCTAAATATATATTTCATCTTGGTAAATATTCCATGTGTGCTTACAATGAATGAGTATCCTGTTGCTCTCACCTGCACTCTTTCATAAACACCAATTAGGCCAAGTTGCTTGATAGTGTTGTTAAAGTAAGTATTCTATATTCTTACTGACCTTCTGAATATTTTTTTACTATTGAAAGGGAATTATTAATATCTCCAATCATAAATACTAATTTGTCTATTGTTTTACATTACCATATTTTGAGGCTCATTATTAGGTAGACATTTAAATTTTTTTAGTCCTCTTAATCAATCAACATTTTTATTGTTCTAAAATGGTCTTCTTTGTCTTTGGCAATCTTTTTTGTAATGATCTGCAAACACTTTATTACACAAATTTCATTCAGATTCTGTAAGTAGTGTTCTATCACAATTACCATATAAAAATAAGACATCTACAAAACACACCAACTGAAGAAGAAAATTTTTAAAAATGTAAATAGAGACTTTTTTTCTTTTCCCTATTGTAATATAATGTTAATGATTTTTTTTTAAGGTAGGAGATTCAGCAGCTTTGTCATCAGGCTGAGAATGCTGAATGGGAAGGGCACCAAACAATGACATTGGCAATGAAAGTGCTATTGGGAGAACAGTGTGTATCCATCATAAGGGAGTAGTGTGATGGAAGAAGACTTTCTTTATATCCATATAAAGACAATGGCACTGCAATGAACTTGTAGGAAACTTCTCAACTAGAAACAGAAGCCAACTGAACCAAAACAAAGTAAATAAATTGTGTACAGTACCACATAGACTGGCACAGTGTACAATTAAGTACACAAAGCTCTAAATGTACTAAAGGAAAAGGGATTTGCCATTCTTGGTAAATCTCATCAACCCAATCAAAGTCTTTGGGAATATTTTGTTTACAAACTGTTTCTTTTAAGTTTTTGGGTTTTTTTTGTTTTTGTTTTTGTAAGCACATAGTTTGGCTTTGCACTTGTATTAAATCTAACAATCTCCATCTTTTAATTAATAACATATTTAAAGAGTTTATTGCCATGATTAAGTTCAAATGTATCATCTTGTTATACATGCTTCATTTGCTTCATTCTTTTTTTGTCCTTTCTGCATTCTTTTGTATTAACTGAACATTGTTTTATTTTTCATTTTATCTCTTTTATTAGCTCTAACTCTATATTTTATTCCTTTCTCTATGGTTTATAATATACACATTTAAATTAGTTTACCGTCAAGTGAGAGTACATTTCATCCATATTATGAATCTATTAAAGTAGTATACTTTCATTTCTCCCATCCACACTCTGTACTACTATTGCTTTATATGATATTTTTACATCTGAAGCATTCTGCATTCCATAGTTATTACATTTAAATAAAGAGTTAATTTAAATAAGAAAAAAATCTTATATGTAGTTACCATGTCTGATGCTCTTCATTGCTGTGTAGAGATGAGAATCCCCATCTGGTATAATTTTCTTTCTGACCATAGTCCTTGATTGTTGTAGAGAAAATCCGAGGATGTGGTGCTAATGGTGGGAGGGGGGGTGCCTACCATCTTCTATGCAGGTCTTGGTCTCTAGAGCTCCTGTGTCTGTAGTTTGTAACATTCACAACGAGCCAGCAAGACCACAGCAGGCTGGAAATGGGTAAATGCTTTTTCTTCTCTGTGGGACAAGATTCTAGTAACGTTTTCTCCACGGAGAATAAGCTTTTGTTCAGGCCAACACTCTGGAAATATTTTAAGACGGTTACTTTCCCCTTACCTGCCAGATCCACCAGCAAACTTTATTCCTTGGCTCTTCACAGTAAGAAATAATATTTTACCTGAAGATAAAACCCATGAGAGTGTGGTGGTCCTCTAAGACATCAGCCCCTAAGAGTGTCTCATTCCTATGCTAGGTCTCCAAAAATTCGTCAAAATTGTCACTTCAGTATTCTCACCTGTTCATTCCTCCAGTGGCTTCTGCTCAAAGTAAGATGATCTGGGCTATGGTCTCTGTATTTGCCTGACTCTCCAGGATTTGGGGTGGTTTATCCTGCTACTTCAATTCTCAGTTAGTTTAAAAAAAAAACATCACTTGGAACACTTCTATGTGTTCTAAAGATATGGTTACTGACTTCCAAGCCTTTTACAGGTTGGACCGGAAACCAGGACTAGAAAATGTGTTTAACGATTGCTTCGATGTCTTTCACTGTTACTTCCAACATCTGTTCCACTTCTAAACTGGGTTTAATTGATGAATTTCTTTCCTTATTATTGATTTTTCTTTCCTTCTTTGTTGTATGTCTCACACTCTTGCTGAATGCTAGACATTGTAAATTTTGCTTTCCTGATGTCTTGGATGTTTTATATTCCTAAGAATATTAAGCTTTATTCTTCAATGTGGTTAAATTACTTGGAAATAGTTTGATTCTTTCTGGTGTTGGTTTTGTGAATACTTTTTAGGTAAAACTGAAGCAGTGTCAGTCTAAGGACAATGATTCTCAATGACTGAGGTAAGACCCTTCTATACAACTCTCCTCGGTGTCTTTTGGCTTGGGAGGTTTTCTAGTCTGGCCAGTGGGAGCAGGCACTCTTCCTGGTGCCGTGGTCAAGCCCGGCACTGTCACCTCTTATCCTTTCAGGTCATCCCCCCAGACACAGCCAATTTACCCTTCTTCCACCGCTTTTTCCAGGCAAAGCCCAGTGGCTGCCCACCGCGTTGGTGAAGGCAGTCCATGGTGTCAACCAAGCCTCTTACTAGCTAAGTGAACTTTATTTTGCCTTGACATCAGATTATTTGTCATCACCATTTAGAAAATATCTCTGGTTTATAACATTTCAATTAAATGAAATAATACATAGCAAGCAACCAGTTAAAAAGTTTTTTATTCTAACATTAGCCTAAATCATGTGACAGCTGATTGTTACTGAAAATAGGTACCATCAGGATTCCAAAAAAGAAAGAAAGAACAGACTATACAAGGGCTAGGAAGAGTGCATCATGCTTGCAGAACCAGAAAGCAGAATGAAGGTGGAATAGTGAATCTAAAGGGTAACCCTAAGAGAAAAGCCGAGGCAGAGGAGAAGCAGCCAAAGCAAGGAAGGTTTGATGGTTTGAAGGGATGCGTATGATATGGATATGGATTCCTGAAAATGCCATTCTCAGCTAAGCAGTGACTGCTTCTCTCTCAATACTCTGATTGGGGTAAGGAGAGTAGTGAATGCGATTCTGCAGTTTAAGCTACACACACACACAGGCTTGTTAACAACACACTCATAATTCCATGGCTGCAAAGGAGACATTTCAAAGTGAAAGCTGCTCTGGAAGGAATGAGATATAACTGTGCTAACGGCTGTGCGACAAGGCATAAATCTGCAGCAGGTCCCCAGATGCGCTGACCAAAGCTTTATTAGCTCTGGCTACTCTTCCTTCTACTTGTCAGTAGCAGGGAAAATTCAGAGGCACAGAGCAAATAAATAATCTGATGGATATAAACACGGGGAAGTCACCGTCTCCCTAAGGCCAAAAGAAAGCAGATCTCTCTCTGTAACTTTACCTTGACACAAAACTTAAAATTTAAGGTGAGAAACTTGCATCTCTAATTCCTTTTAAGGTAGTATATCCTCAATTAGTAAGTCAATTTTTACTTTTGTATAGGAAGAGTGTATTACGGGTAACTAATATAAAATCTTTTAAAAATTAGAAAACATTCAATTCATTTTTAGTAAAATAGCTATGTCAACTATATTAATCACTGTTCATCAGAGAAATAAAATCAATAGGATATAGAAATAGATATATAGGCAGATAGCTAGATAAATGACAGATGGGGTGGGGCACAAGTAGGTTTACAGTTGTTCATATTGAAAATAATAAAATAATTAATAAATAATACAAGAATAAACTTTCTTGTACTCACAACTGTAAACCTATTTTTGCCCCTCCCTGTAGATATAGATGATACACATAAACACATAAAGTAAATAATATATTTTTAGAGATAAAGATTTAAATATAAATATAGTTATAGAGATATACATTTAGATATATATTTATAGATTTGGGTATATATATCGATATAGTTATAGATTTAGAAATATGGTTATTGATTTTGATTTAGATATAGATATAGCTAGAAACACAGAGACAGGTTTAGATATAAAGAAAGATACAGATATAGATATAGCCAGAGATTAAGAAATAGATATAGATATGCATTTAGATATAAATTTAAATTTACATAAAGCTATAGACATAAATTTAGATGTAGATGTAAGTAGATATAAGTAGGTATAGATAGACATTGATATAGATATAGACAGAAATTTAAAAATAGAGACATATAAAGATTTAGATAGTTTATATATAGATATGGATATAGATTTAGATATAGACATGGATACAGACATAGACAAAGATGTAGATAAGAGGAGATTTCTTATAGAAGTTGAGTCACACAATTATGGAAGCTGAGAAGCCCCACTATCTGCCATCTGCAAATGGAGGAATAAGGAGGACCAGTGTGTATTCAACTTGAATGAGAACCAAGGGAGCTGAGGGTCTAAGTCTGGTTTGATTGCAAAGGCTCAAGAACCAGGAGCACCCATGTCTGAGGGCCGAAGAAGATGGATGTCTCAGCTTCAACAGAGAGGGCAAATGCATGCTTTTTCCATGTATTTGTTCTGTTCAAGCACCTAGGGGATTGTATGGAGCCCACTGAGTGTTCTTTACTTAGTCTACTGATTCAAATACTGATCTCATCCAGAGACGCCCTTACAGCCACAGCCAGAAATAATTTTCATGTATCAAGTAATGGATTTGCATCTAGAATATTAAAAATATCTTCACATTGATAAGGGAAAGAGAGAAGGCTTTCTAAAAATATGCAGTGATCTTGAAAAAGGCAGTTCATCAAAGATGATGCCTATGTACCCTATAACAATATGGAAAAGTAGTTTGCATTAGTGATTTTAAAATAAATCAAAATCAGATACCTTATGTACTTACCAGAACATACTAACAATAAATATAAAAAATATATGAATAATAACATATGAGCAACTGAAACTCTTCAACATTGCTGGTCAAAGTATAAAAGAGGGCAAGCTGTTGGGAAAAATAGCAGGATCTGCTAAGCTGAATATAGACATGGTCTATGACATCAGTTTCTCTTTTTTGACCCTACTGAAATGAAGATATAAGTTATCAACAGACATGTACATTAATGTTTATAATGGCTTCATTAGTTAGAGACACATGGCCGTCAGCACAGTTATATCTCACTATTCCCAGAATCAATAAAAGTACAACGAATAAGTATATTTTAGTATACTCATAAAACAAAATGCTAAACATCAATAAAAAGAAGAAATACTGCTTCTGCTGAATACTACCATTGGGTATGGGCTTTATAATTCAATTTATATAAAATTCGAACAGATAAAACTAATGCTAGTGTTCAGAATCTTGTTTATGTTCATGGATCACTGTAAGGGGCATGAAAATGCTCTGCATGGTCGCACAGCTGTATTCACCTTGTTACAATTTATGGGGCTAAAGATTCATGATATGCGTGCAATGTCTTGTATGTAAGTTATACATAAAACATGAAAAATATTTCTGGCTTGCATTTATTTGGCCACATTTTGATTAGGGTCATGAATACCATTATCTACATGGGCTGATGATGTAACTTCACCTTATAAGTGATCCACAGTATATGTAGCTCCCACCAAATACTGTCATGAAGGACCATCAATCCAGTGCTAAGGAAGCAAGACATTTTAGATATTTTTGTGAATGTTTCTTATTTTGAATATCTATTTTAGCCCCCAAAACTGTATGTCAGCATAAAAAATGTAAAATATGTATGTTACAGGACACATCATTTGTTCTCATTGTGATCTTGGTATGATCATTAAACTCTTGAAAATAGATTTCTTTCTTTTTTATCTTTCTCTTAAAAAAACTGTACTTGCTCCTTGATTTTAGCTTAGGCAATGTCTTTATCATTAGAATGATTAATTTTCTTCTGTATCATGGAATATTTCCCTCTTTGGTGCCTTAGCTTACACAAGTCAATTTTTAATAGTTTATTTTTATTGTATTTTTCTATTACCATTTATCCTCCTTATACACTCTTCTACCTCCACCAACCCCCTCTTCTTTTTCCCAGATCACCTGTCAACAAATGCCATTCTGTCCTGAATCATCAATATGAAATTATTGCAATCCCCTCACTTGTCAGGACATTTAACCTCAAATGCACTACTGCTCAATATTTATGAGAAATATAGTTGAGTGATACAATATTTATGGAAATGTTTTTGAATGGTAGGCAGTGCACTTATATCTCTAAATGCTCTAATAGCTATTCATAAATTAATCTACAGTGTAAGTGTACCGGAAGCCCAGACAACATAATTTTATCACCTCTCAGTATAACAGCATTTACAGAATTGCCTTTGGCAAGATGCCATCATCATACAATCAAGGACAGTATTAGACACATCCCTAAGGTGTTTATTGCTTTTCCTAGGACAGACCCCAGAGAAATACCTCTATGACTTCAGTATCAGAAAGAGGTGTGTGTGGCTATTGAGTTGCTTCTGTTTCCTGGGCCCTCGGTTCGTATGCCTCTCTGCTTCTCAGAGGACCCCTGGAGCTACATATTTTACAGAAAACTGGAGAATGAATATTGCATATGGGAATTATGCCTGGCAACTGATTTCACTCAAATATTTAGAAAAAAATTTTGAATTTTTGAATTCCCAAAGCACTTTGTCACACAGACATAAGTAAATTAATCAAAATTTAATATCTTCATTTGATAATTAAATATTTTATGGTTTTAGTTTATTTTGTTTCATAAATATCTTAAAAGCATAAAATTGAAGCATGAACCTAAAGGTGGTAAAGATGCACAGGATAGTTTTGAATATAAAAGCGATGCAAAATAATGATTGTGACAAACATGGAATAGTTCTTGATGTAACCCCCAAAGATTTTAATGAGGAATGTAAAAGCATTGATCAATTATATCAGGAAATTTGGAAAAAATAACCTCAAATGATTACATATTGAATAAAATGTGTATTGAAATAAAAAGGACTCTGATTCCACTTCCACTACAAACTCTGAAGTCTGAGGACCTGGATATATAATGTTTCAATTCCAACTATTCAGCATTCTTTCGGCTTCTGGTGAAGAGGAGGACTAAGCAAGTGTATTTATTGTAATATAAATATACACTCCCATATACTCTTTCCAAAGCTGAAATTTCATTTACCTACTACAAAACAAAATGTGAATCCTTTGAATGCACAAGAAAAGTTGACTGAATTGAAACGTGAGTGTGGGAGACAATGAGAACAGGAGGCTACTAGACGTTTCAGAAGAACCAGAACAGAGCACAACATGATGTCGGGGTCCCATTAGAATCAAGCGTCACATTACCCACTCCAATGGAAAAAGATCTATACATCCAGATTCCGAAGGTCACATCACTATGAACACACAATTCCAAACCAAATCAAACGGCAAAGCAGACATTTCCACCTACAGTGTCAGAAGTTAATTTTATTTTTAAACTTTAAACAATGCTCAGGGATGTAGTTCCTCAAAACAACAAAGGAATGCAAAGTGATAGAGGCATTGGATTTAAGAGCCCATAGGGTTTCACTGTAGAGTAGAAGAAAAACGTCTCAGGGTCATCGCTGAGCATTCAAATCAGCATGGGCATCATCAGCTGAAGCAGAGAAGCCCACGCACTCCCTGGGGAGCATGGAGTGGGTGGTAAAAAACAGGAAGGAGAAACTCCACACTGTTAGTGAGCAGATGATGTCACAGAGTCTGTAGTTAAAAAGCACATTAGAAAGGCAAATAAAATTCCATAAAAATAAATCTTATGTTAAATAATCTTTTAATTCTAAATCAAGGTAAACTATGCTGTAATGTTGACAATTGAAGGATGCAAGGTAGGATGTATTTAAATGTTTCCCCTTAGCCATTAACCTAAAGTAGCAGAGTCAGTGGATTTTGGCTAAATCCCCCTTTCTATGGTTTTAATCTCATATCTTGTGCATTGATTAATATTTATATAATAACAGTATAAATGCCATTTATTAGTTTTCCCTTTAGAATAAACCAATAGTAAAAAAAAGAGATTGAATTATATTAATGATGAGAATATAAAAGTTATAAATAATATGTTTAATGTTGTTGAAATAATATCGTAACAGTAGCTGGTACATGAAGAGGAGATTGCAAAGGGAGTGGGCACTGTAATTATAGTCATCCTAATTTCATGCTTAATAAGACGTTGTAATATAATTTTAATGGTAATGGATTAAAAATAATTTTAAATATATCATATAAATAAAAATAATATCAGAACACACAAAACGTGGCAGCAGTGCATGAAGAGATGGAAATATTTTCCATGAGTTAATTTTCTTGTTATTAGTTAACTAATGTTATCTGAAATTAATAAATTGACATATATGCATACAATATGAACTTCACCACGAGTGTTAACAATTCTTTTAAAAGTGGTTATCTTTAGGAGGACATAACTGAGGAAGTTATGGAAACCAATTTTATTTTTAATGTTACACCCATTGGTCCTGTTTCATCCTTTTTTAAGCATTTAAATATGTTACTCAACATCAACAATTTCAATGAGGCATGAAACTTGGCTTTTGCATCCAGTTTTTTCTAGCTAAAAAGAATTACCAATAATAAAACAAGCACAAAATAAAATATTTATGTGGTTGTTATTTCCTCCAAGTTGAGTTATAAAAGCATCTTAGTAGATGATGTTACCACAATAAAAACAGCTAATGAAACCTTAGGCTGTAAATATGGTTTAACTGAATATAAATCAAAAGAAAGATTGCAAAATCAATATAATATATATTATGTATAAAATTGTATGAATATTTATGTATACATATACATTATATATACAATGTATAAGGCAATAAAAATGCTTTATAATAAACTCTTGAGACAAATTTAGATAATTGATTACTAAATAAAGAATAATTTTTACATTAAATTTTATGAAAAACTTCATGATAGGATCATGCTATAGGTCTTTAGTGAAGATATATTTTATATACAGTGCTTGATTGCATAGTCAATGACTAACACATTTTGAACAATATCAATTTTGTTTTTTTAATTTTAGTTTTTTTATTGTCACTATTACAGATGACCTCCGTTCCTCCCCCTTTCCCCCCATGCATCCATTCCCCTCCCCTGGCCTTCCCCACATTGTTGGCTGCACCCATGGGCCATGCATAACGCATATGTGTTCTTTGGATAATCTCTTCCCTTCCCCCATTCCCCTCCCAGAAACAATACCAAGTTTTAATCACTGTTGGAATACATGTGGTCCTGCCAGCACACTGGAGTGACATGCAAGGCACAGCACACTCAGCAGCAGCACAGAACAAATGCATAGCCCCTCTGCATCCAGAGTAGGGGGGTCACCAACTTACCTCCAAGCCTTTACCTCAGGTCTCCACAACATGCAAAATACCAGGTTGGTCAAAAAGTCCGTATGTTTTTTCCATAAAATAAAACACGCTTTTTCATTTTCACCAGTAACGTCATTGATTTGGATATTTTGAGTACTGTATGTCGGCTATCTCTTGTGTGGTATAACATTGATTGTTCTCAATTAATGTCTCCGTTTGATTGCTATCAACTTCAACTGGTCTACCCAACCTTGGAGCATAGTCCAGTGAGAAATCTCTAGCATGAAACTCGGCAAACCACTTTTGACACATTCGATCCATCATGGCACTTTCTCCAATCACTATGCAAATCTTTTTTGGCATTTCAGTTGCATTTTTACTTTTCTTGAAATAATAAAGTGTAATATGTCAAAAATATTGCTTATTTTCTTCCATCTTCAATATTAAAATGGCCACACAAAAATTCACCAGTTTTGATAAGTTTTGTTTTTAATGCATGCTCATATGACAGTTGTCACAAGACAGCCTAACAAAATTGTTTCCAATGAAGTTAAAGACAACTAAGTGCTACTAGAACCATCTTACGGAAAAACAAAACAAAAACTTTTCAGCCAACTGCAACATCAGTGTTGCAAATATAATGGAGTTTGTTAAAATCAGTGACTAAGTTATTGATTGTGTGTGGAGCTTTTGAGGGGGAAGTGGCAAAGGACTGTGAGGACTTTCTCTACTATACAGTGTAGTGCAGCCTTTGTCACGGCTTTGCAAATTCACCATTGATTGCACCTGCCAACATCGCCACGCTGAAGATGAGGTTTGAGGCCTAGATGAAGAGCATTGATTGCTGGAGGCTCCTTTACATGTGAAACAATGTTAAAACTTTAGTTATAAAATAAGAAACTTCAGTCTATTTTCTTCTCAGTAAAAGTCCTTTGATGAGTATTTCGCTAAGATAGGAAAACACCTTAATTATTGAATCATGAAAACTTTGACTCAGGTGTGAGTTAGAATAAATTTTCTGAATACTCTGCTAAAATTGGAATAAGCTTCTCTTTCAAAAAATATGGCAGGTTAATTACTCAGAGACAGCTCTCCTACTCAATAGCAGTATTTCCAGATGAAAATGTTTTTGACTTTTTAAATGGATGATTAAACTGTATCAAGTAGAAGATACTCTTAGAGCTAAAGAAAGAAAAGGAAGGAAGCAAGAGAGGGAGGAAGAGATGGAGGGAGGGAGGAAGAGATGGATGGAGGGAGGGAGGGAGACCTTCACAGAGGTTGTACAGTAAGTAAGCGTAGCACCTGTCAGTATCCTGAGGCTGCTGCCGAACCTTGGATGGAGTAGAAACCATGACTTAAACACTAGCCTGGGACACAGAAAAGAAACCCGATGACTAGGACGTGGGAGCTCAGATCTGCGGGTCTTGTATAAAAGCTGCCATCTCAGAAAGATAACCTAGAAAACACACAAAGGGCAACAGTGCTCTAGCCTTTTCTGACTGTACTGTGCCTTCGGTACATTGGGGTGCTGGTTGGCTCATGTGCATTTTGAAGTCATCTAAGAATGTGGTGGAATTTTTAATCCGGTTGTGGTTTTCACACATTTATGTATTGAAGTAATTCTTTCCAGGCAGTGTCAAACTCAAACTCCTCAGGCAAATAATATGGCTCATTTTATGTGGGTGCTATCTCTCTGTGGACCCAAATGTGGGAGTGTATTCAGTGTACCAGCCAATTAAATGTGGGTTTGACCAAGAAGGTTTCTCTTCTTTTAGGGATTGAGTTACCTCCAGTTCTTATCTTCTTTTACTGACTCTTGAATGTTTTCTAAAAGTTATTTTCATATTTTTCCCTAAATTCATCATTGTTTCTGAATTAAAGCACTTCGTCATTACAGAGAGTAAAATTCTATCTTTTCAAAAAGCTATGCTGTTCTTTCTAGAATAATGTAAATATAATTAAATTGTTCCCCTTTTAAATATAATTTAATGACTGACAAAATTTCAATTACTTAAATATACACACAGTAAACACGACTTTAAATTACTATTGTAAACCTAAAAAGGTAGCTGTGTGGTCTTTTATCTTGACAACAGAAATACATACATAATTAAAGAAATTTTTCATTTTCTTAAAATAACATTTGCTTTTCCCTTAATTAGAAATAAATCTCTTCTTCATCAGAATTATTCAAGGATGAGTGACTTGTGAAGCAACATGGAGGGGCAAGCCATCTACAGAAAAGAAAATTGCTGTTTTGTTTTGTTTTTTAATCATTGAAATCCATCTTATGTCTCATGCTGCTCAGGGAAAAAACAGTTACCTTCTTCTTCTAATTGCCCAAACAACATGCTGATTTTTCCATGGCTCTACTGAAGCAGAGTAACTGGTGATTTAGGAAAATATATAATACAATGTTATTGAATATCTTAGTGTTTTTGCCTCAATTTAAGTAATCACCCAGCTCCTTTTTCTAACCTCTCCGTTCCTTAAGGTGGATTGAATAACAGGATATTTGCAGTGCTATTTGCTCTAGTGCATAAATATACATTTGTATATTAACATTATATATTCTGGTAAGTTCTATATACAATCCAATGTAAAATTCAGAAAACAATTTACATTATGAGTGACATACTTCATAATATAAATATCTTAATCAACGTCAGAGTTTAGGATTGTGGAATCTCCAGGCTCCATAATTGTTTTCAATAGCTTCATCATTAGGAATAAGGTGAAAATTAACGTGATGAGCAATGAGGAGGGGACTGATCGCACAAGAGAGGGAAGGGTTTGCTTCGGTGGAGACCGGGCAGGAGGAGGAGCGGTGGTTTTCCTTTCGGCGTCTCCGGTGCTCAGCTGCTGACTGGGTGCTGCCCGAAGGCTCCAGTGTTGGTTGGGCTCCTGGTCCTTAGTGATTGCGCCATAGTATCCAGGAACACGTCTCCAAGATACCCACATGAGTAAGTTCCGTTTTATTCTGCAGACTGTGTCCTGTGTAAACACCACGCACATCCCCATGGAGCAGAGGCGTCACGAAGAGCACGGGGCGCAGCTAAGCCAAGCTGTTGCTGCAAGAATCTCTGTCCCTGCCCCCACCACCAGGATCCGGTGCAGCTGCTGCAACAGAGAAAGTCATGCATCGGAGTGAGAACACGTGACGGGTCATGAGTAGGTCACACCGTACAGGTGCCCACGATGTGGCTTCATGGCCAGGAAAGCTCCCCTGTGTGCGGAATGCCCAAACCAGGGAAAGCGCATGGGATAGTAGGCAGTAAAGAGAATGCAAATCTCCACGATAAATAGTCTAGATAAAACTAAATGCCCATCGACTAAAACTAATACCGAATACTCTAATAATATCACAAGTTTCAAGTTCATTTAAAAATCCAATTGCATCGAATTTTGCATTAAAAAAGGAGTCCACCAATGGACATAACTTTCAAAAGGAATGATGTGTTGACAGGAGAGCTCATTGAACCTTGCGCACCGTTTAGGACATTATTTTGTTGTTGGATAACTCTATTCATAACCATCGATTGATTATAGGCACCGAACTGAAAACGCAAGGGGCACGATCTGCCCCCTCTGCCCGCCGGACCACGCCGGGTGGACCTGTGGCCTCCCGGTCTGCCCTGGCTTCGTTCAGCACAATGTCTACAAACAAAAACGAGCTTCTTTGTCATACACCGCTCATACCAAGCATGTTGATCCACATTGTCTTTCCAAATTTAGATATCTTCTCTTTGCTAGGATAATTCCCTCATAAGAGTCTTACTTCAATAATAATAATAATAATAAAGTTCTGAAACACCTACTCTAAGGTAAAAATGAATACTTCAGATTTAAAATGTTTAGTGTGTTTTCTTCCTCCCTTTTTTCAAAACATGTTTAAAGGAGGGTGATTGAATCATATATTAACGATTTAAGTCTAATCAGTATATTCAGTTTTGCCACCTGTGATTAGTAACCTCAGTGACATTTCCCGTCAGGAGTTTATAGCCCCTGGGCATCAGTACTACGAACCTCCCAGGTTCCTGACTTATATTGGAGTATTTGCATAGTCTGTCTGGAGGAGCTGGGAGCACTGAGCACCTGCCTCTGCACGACTCTCATGACAGTCTCAGCCGACAGGACTCGGACTGTTTCCATCCATCAAGGACAGGTTAAACTGGAATTCATGGCCCAAACACTGACGGCCTTGGCATGCAGTGAAGAGGTGTGAAGGATCCATTAAAATATGACAAAGGAATGTTTAAATTTTACATTCTCCATTTCAACCTTACATTGAAATAGTATTTAGGTAACTTAAAAGTGCTCAGACAGATGAACAAATTGAGTACAGGAATGTAAATACCAAGGTCCATAGAATTTTATGAAAGAATGGAGGAAAATAGGACAGACCAAAAGAGATTCACTTGAGGAAAGTTTGAAATCAAGAGGAACTAATTGTTTCTTTTAAATAAGTGATGTACTTCCTTAATGTTCCGGTGACTCACATGGGAACACCTTTATGGAGTCAAATATAAAACAAGATGCAGCTCTCAGAGCCGCTCCAGCGAGAAAACGCAGATCCCAGAACAGCACTGGGCTTTCAGAAGAAATACATACTGTATTGAGAAATTAATTAAATACATATATTTACGATTTCATGTACATTGGGTTTATTATCATGCAAATCATAGGAAATTATCTCTCAGGATACCACAGCAGTCCCAATAGGCACTTTTAAGAACTTCATTACTACTTCAGCATTAAAATTAGTGTCATTTCAAAATATTTTATCATATTAAAATATGAAGCTTATTAGACATGCTTTTCAAGTATGCCCTAATCAATCAACACAAACTTAATTTTTAGTTTACTTATGTTGTTGCAGCTGCTTGGTGATTTACAAGCTGAGAGACCCCGGCCCAATTCCATCCCATAGTCCCTACCTCCCCTTCTATATTCTTGTGAGTTGTTTATAACTCTAGTAAAGTTATATTTTACAGGATATCTAGCCTTTTGCAAAGATAATTGTTTTACAGAGTATTTGACCGTGACTAAAAGCTGCAGCTGAGACTAGAGATAACCTTACAAGCCTGCAAACCTTCGTTCCTGTTACTGCCAGATGCCCCTGTAGCGCTGCCCAGACCCCACTTCCCAAAGCTGAAGAAGCAAAGCCCCTATAAAACCCTATCCCAACTCCATTCGGGGTCAGTGCCCTGTTAGAGACTCTGGTCTCGGCCCAGCCACCGGCAATAAACCTCTTGCTTACTCTATACACTGCCTCAGAGTGTTCAGTCTCGCCTGTGTAGCCGCAACAATGTGTCCCATCATATTAAGTCTAAATGATCCTAGGAAGAAAAATGCACACAATGAATGGCTACATCTAGTGATCATAAATACAAAGATATAATGTATATTATATTTGCCATTAAGAATACTTATAAACATAATCTAATTTTTAAACAAATTTTTTGATTATTTTAATTTTATCATTATAAATGTACTCAGAAGATAACATTAAATTCTTTATAATTTTCACAAGCATTGACACTTCAAATAATCTTTTAAAATAACAAGTACCTTAATAAGGATACATGATTATATCATATTTAACATTTGAAAAAATTCTGCAATGCCAGATAAAAAGTTATATAACCACATTAAAAGAGAAAATGTGGTAGTACCAAAACTCTTAGAAAACTTCATCAAGAGTTCTCCACACCTGACTGATGTTTTCACTGGAGTGAGCAAATCCTCAAGCTCAGGCAATTGTATTTTTAACCAGCTTCACCCATGATGAACTCTCTTTAAAAATAAGATAATATTTCCACATTGTACCTATAGCTCATCGTCACCTGTTTTGTGCACATAAACACTCTCAAATGCATCACAAGTGGGAAGTTCATTCTTATTCATGGGTGTTGACTAGAACTTTTGAGCCAGAAACTTAAGAGGAACTTACTATTCTAACATATGCGTACAGCTCACTCTTTATTCATTGATTAAAATAAATATGGAAGGCTTGCTTTTTGTGGGGCACTATGTTTGACAATATGCATAACAAAACAACAAGTCTTAAAGTCTTTGCCATAACAGTCTATGAAGAGGAAAATATACCCAGATAGCAACAACATAATAAAGAAAGTGATTCAGCTACAAGTAGTAAAAATTCTACCACAAACCAGTGGTGATTATGAATGGGGACTATAATTATTTTCTGAAGGGTGAGCCCCTTGTAGTACAGGCTTCTCCCACAAGGTGAGTGTTCTAGGAATCCATCTGTATCAGTGCACCAGCTGGTATTGTTGTGAGAGGCTACATTCGGCTTCAGTGATTTTTTTTAAGACTCTTTCAACATGCTTTCTCGTTTCATGATGGGTTATTTATGGGTGCACCTGTCCATGCCATGACAACTGTTCAGCGGTGTCTGACCAAAAAACCACATGACTCCTATGCCCCACCCTCCCTAGTCACTTGATCTCAATCTCAGAAATTTTTTTTGTCTCCCCAAATGAAAAAAGTCTTCAAAAGGAAATGTTTGCCAATGTAGAAGTGGTGAAACAAAACAAACAAAAAATGGCGAGAGCACTAAAATGCATCAAAATTGGAGTTGAAAAATGTTTTGAACAGTGGAAAATACGTCTCAATGGGTGTATTGCATCAAATGGAGAATACTTTGAAGGTGACTAAAGTTTAAACATATAAAAATAAATAAACAAATTTTTATAAATAAATTCTGGCTTTTTGGGTCCCCCCCTCATATACATGGAAAAATTACCACTTAATAAAATAAGTGAGATATAGACACTGAAAACCTCCTATGCTTACCTTGTGATCATTTAGATTTACGAGGCTATTAGAAGTCCTGTGATCATCTAAGTTTATCACAGTAAGTGCCAGTGCTCATTAGGCTACAGAAACACAGAATTGGGTTTTGGAATTAGCCAGATCTGGTTTTTATTTTTGTCCTTCTCAACTTTGTCAGTTGTTGCAGGTGAGTCTTTTTAAAGATTTTTTAAAAAACTGAAACATGTAGCATATATATTTTATAGTGTTCTTGTGAGAGTTAAGAGAAACAATGTCTGTAAGTACTTCATCGTCCTTTCTGGGCCAGAGTAACCACTCAGGAAGTGGTAGATATTGTTGTTCTGTTCCTGTTTCTACTGATGTCTAAACATAATGAGATTTCAGGCCATATAACTTTGGAGAAGAGTTTGCTTGTATAGCTCAAGGCACAAGAATGTCAATTTTAAAATTAATATCTATTATATAACTACACATTGCAGATGTATTTTAATGCACAATAAGGAAATAACTTTTAGACATTTCATGAAACACTATTAGCCTTTGAAACACGGTGATGTCAATATATTTTGTCACTTTCTATTTTGAAAAATTGGCAGGGTGACTTTAAAACTGTCTTTCCTCTATATTCCCCAAACTACCCCCACCTCTGTGGATTTTGTCTCTCTTATATTAGAGAAAAGACACTCACTTACATTGCTCCATTGTATGTTCTGCCTTTATATGCAATGCAACGCAGCCACATGATTTATGCAAAACTGGCCAAGTTAATTAATTAGTGGTCAAGTAAAATCAATAATAGCTCTGTAAAACACTCATCCTCACAGATCTTTTTCTTTCCCCTGAAAATTTCCCTAAGCATATGAAAGTATTTGTAAACATTCAGTGTTGGCTTTTCTTATTTCTGTTGGAGGAGAATGTTTCTGCTGTTTGTACCTGAATCTTGCGGGGAGCCCCTCTACATGATTTGCTGTGTAGAAAACCTCTGATTTCCAGGACAGGGAGGTTAGAATGACACCAGGGAAGAGGCAGACAGAACCTTGGCCACTGTAGCTCAGTTGTTTGCAGCACTGTGTGATAACCGAAGGGTTGCAGGTTCGATCCCTGGTCAGGGGGCATATGTAGGTTGTGGGTCTTATCCAGATCAGGGCACAAATGGTCCTGGGTCGGGGCATATATGGGAGGCAACTGATTGACTCTCTCCCATCAGTGCCTACCTCTCTCCCTTCCTCTTGCTCTAAAAACAATGAAAGGAAAAGTCCTTGGGTGAGGGTAAAAAAACGAAGAGGCAGCCAGAGGACTGTGGCTGCTAGTCACCTGCTCTTAACCTTGCCTTCTCCTAAACCAGAAGTGAACCGCCGGGTCATTCTTTAACCCACTGCAACATTACTGAGTGATCATCTATTTCTTCTGTAAATAGGTACTCCTGACAAAATGCTTTATATCAAAGTTGTAATTCTCAAAAATTTATTTCAAGGACTACTGAAGTAATATCTTAGAAAATAAGATTGAATATCCTTTTTCATTCACCTGAAAGGTTTGCCTTTTGAATCGATCAAGTGTAGGAAAGTATTTACATTGAGTTATCCCTGCATATCGGTTAATATAACAAGTTTGCTTCTATTTTTTACTTCTTTTTAGTTTGACTGTTTTGCTATATGTTCTTTAAGGATGCATGAGTTGTTCCAGAAGCACAAGACCTCAGAGCCAACCACATCCACCATGTCCCGGGATACTCACACATGTGCTAGTGCAGGAGGTGGCCAGATACCACAGCTCAGACAAACACCTTGTTAATAAAACAGTCAGAGTGAAAGTGTTACAATCTTCTTTCAAGGTTAAGACTAAAAAGAGTATTTTTTTCATTCCATACTTTAAAACTTCAATTCACACAAAAATATCTGAGATGTGTAAAACACACTGTTATTGGATTTTTGATGGAACGATCCAAGTAGTCAATGTTATTCTTAGGAAGGTCAATAAATGCAATCTTCCAGCAACAACAAATCAGCAATGTGGGCAAGCATGCCTTTTAGTTTCAGCTGCTGAGCAAAAAGTTTCTTAAAGAAATGTTGTATATTTTTCCCTAGGTGATCAGAAATAGATTTTCTTCATTAATGATGTTTTCACAGCATACTTATTAAATTTGGAATGTAACTCATGTAAAATGAAAACAGTAATTCAGTAAACATCAGATGAGTTTGAGTGGGTAATTTAAACATCTAAGTTATGAAACACATTTAAATAATATATTATTTAATTTACTTACTCAAAAGTAGTAAGCACATGTTACTGATCAATACTGTAAAAATCAAGGGGTTGAAATGATGGATTAGACACAGCTCAGACTTGAAGTGACTAACAAGCTTAAAGGTGAGACAAATGTGAAAATAAGCGATACAGGTGCTGTTATGACAGTATCTAGCATGGACCATATTAATGAAGAAAGAAGGGACACAAACACTCAGGAGGCCACACCCAGGGACACAGTACTACTAAAGCCTGACTTGCTCAGAAGACTGTGGACGCTACCACTCCCACACATGCGCCTGTCCCACAAACCTCCAGGATAGAAACAGTGAGTTAAAAGTGGGTGACATACAAGGTACAGACTCTGTCTTTGGAGCAGTAAATATGGAACCCATAAAGCCATGAGGAAAGACAGAGCAAAGGACACTGGAAGAAAGTGAAGTCTCTGGCAGCTACAGGTACAGCAACATCAAACACAGGCAAGTCCTAGCCAGGTTAATAAATGTGTTCATATGGAAGACATATTTACCTGAATCCTAGGAGGAGCCTCTCTACAGGATTTACAGCAAAACTGGGGGAAGGTACAGAGGTTTTCCATATACCCCCTGCCCCCACACATGTGCAGCCTCTGCCCTCTAAAATCCCCCCATCAGATGGTACATTTGTTACAATCAATAAACCTACATTGACATGTCATTGTCATTATCACCCAGAGTCCATAAGTTTACATTGGTGGCATTCATTCTATGGATCTGGACTAATGTATAATAAACTGTATCCATCTCTATAGTATCATACAGAATATTTTCACTACTTTAAAAATCCTCTGTGCCCAACCTGTTATGTAGATATATCAGATTCAACCTATATAACCTTGAAGAATTTTTTTAAAGTTGAGGACCTATTTATCAGATGTTATAATTTATTTTCAATGGCATTAATTTGTATAGTGTGATATTGGTACAAATATTGACAAATCAAACTATGGAACTTAATAGAGTTCAAAAACACAGCTGCACAAACACTAGATTTCCTTTTTCTTTCCTTCTTTTTTCTTAGAACACACCTTTTAGCATCTCTTGCAATGCTGGTTTGGTGGAGATGTATTCTTTCAGCCTTCCTTTGTCTGAGAAACTCCTTATTTCACCTTCTATTTTGAATGAGAGCCTTGCTGGGTAGAGTATTCTTGGTTGTAGGCCTTTGTTTTTCATTGCTTGAAATATTTTTGACCATTCCCTTCTGGCTTGTAATGTTTCTGTTGAGAAATCAGTTGATAGCCTTATCGGAGCTCCCTTGTATGCTATTTGCTGTTTTTCTCTTGCTGCTTTTAGGATTCTCTCTTTGTCTTGAAATGTTGCCATTTTAATTATGATATGCCTTGGAGTGGGTTTTTGGGGGTTCCTCTTCATTGGAACTCTCTGTGTTCCCTGAACTTGTATAACCTTTTCTCTCATCAGGTTTGGAGAATTTTCTGTCATTATTTCTCCTATCAGTTTTTCAATTCCATGCTCCTTTCCTTCTCCCTCTCTTATTCCGATGATCCTGATATTATTTTTTCTCATGCTATCCTGTAATTCCCTTACATCTTGTTCATATTTTTTTAATCTTTTTTCATTTTGCTGTATTGTCTGGGAGTTTTTCTCTACATTATCTTCTAACTCACTAATCCGATCCTCTGCTTCATTTAGTCTGCTTTTGACTGATTCTACTGTGTTTTTCAGTTCAGAGATTGAATTCTTCAATTCTTCCTGGTTCTTGTTGATAGTTTCTCTGTCTTTTTTTATGCTGCTGTAGTTCTCTGCAAGTTCCCTGTAATTTTCTTGGAGCTGTTGGTAACGTCCTTGGAGGCTGTCATAGTTGTTTTTGCGGTTTTCGAGCCTATTGAGCTTTTTCACCACCATAGTTTTGAATTCCATGTCTGACATTTGGGCTATGTCTATTCCATCTACCTCTATTTCTGGGGATTCCTCTTTTCTTTTCATCGAGAGGTTGTTTCTGCGTCTTACCATGTTGGATTCTTTTTGTTTGTTTTTATTTATTTATTTGTTTTTTGGGGGGAGATGGTCTGCTTTGACTTCCCTCCTTTGTGGTATGAGATTCTTTATGGGAGATCTGGGGGTTTCAGTGGTGCAGTCTCCTTGATATCCTGAGCCTGATGTTCTTGAGTTACCCTTTATGTTGTTTGTTTATGCTGTCTGGTTATATTTCAGATGTTCTTTGGTAGGATCTTCCTTCTGGTTAGTTGGTTGGGAGTCACTCTATCCACTTTGTCTTGAGTTCTTTTGTGGAGATGTTGTTAAAAACATAAACACACAATCCAGGCAGGAGACCCACACCCTCAAAAAATATCCTCCACCCTCTATCCCGCTATTGTCTGCCAACAAGACTGTATTAATATAAATGTAAAGAGATTAGAGCTTTTATACTATAAGAAGAATAGATAAGAGTTGTTTTTAGGGAGGAAAAATATAATTTTTGATAGAGGGGGTGATAGATTAATAATAGTTGAGACTATGCAAGCCAGTAGGTAATATTTACATTGTATGTTAATAAAAATAGAAGAAAAGGATGGAATAATGCATAATATAGTAAGAAAGTGGGATTGTATTGTATTGGGTTTATATAGTAATTATATTCTATTATTTAGAGTGATAGGGGGGCTAAACTAGACACACAAACAAATAAACAACGATGGAAGAGAAAGGATGAGAAGGAGAGGTTATATGCAACACGTTTGAGATTAAGTTTGTTTTTCTTTTGGAAGGGAAAAAAACCAACAAAAAAAAGAAGAAAGAAAAAAAGAAAGAAAGAAAGAGGAAAAGAAAGATGAAAGAAAGAAGAAAGAAGAAAAAAATTTAAAAAATTAAAAAATATAAAATCCCCAAAAAAAGAAGAAAGAAAGAAAGAAAGAAAAGAAAGAAGAAAGAAAGAAAGAAGAGCGAAAAAAAAGTGTGTGTGGGGGGGGGGATGTTTTTACTCCGTTTTAGCCTTGGTGTGTCGCTTTCTTTTTCTGTGTCCGCAGCTGGTCTAGTGTGGCGGTTCAGAGGTTCTTGTTTCTTGCAGCACCGGTGTGCGCCCGCGGTTGCCGCAATGGTGCGCGCCCGCGGTTGCCGGCACGGCAGGCTTCCTTGCTGCCCGCTGGAGCCAGCTGAGGTGTCCTTGCGGGCGCGCCCCTGCCCCTCGATTGGCGCCTATTGTTGCCCGGCCGAGGTGTTACTAAGTTCGCTCCGAGGTGTCCCCGCGCGCGCGTCCCTGCATGAGCAGGTGGCCCGAGAGCTTGCCCTGCGATTGGCGCCTATTGTCCCCGGGCTGAGGTGTTTTCATGCTTGCATGCCCGTGCCCTTAGTCCCGCTGAGCCAAGCTCCGGGAGTTGGCCTCTCGCCTCTTAGGGCAGGGCCGCGGACACTGTGCTCAGTGGAAGTGAGTGTCTGTGAGTCCCTGCCGCCCGCTGTTCTGGCGCCGCAGCCGCCCACCTTCTCTTACCCGTCTGGGCGGGCACGAGCAGAGCCCGAGCTAGTGGTCTGCTTTCCGGCCTGGGGCCCAGCGCCCACAGGAGCTGTCTAGGGGTGTCTGCGCACGGTCCTCTGCGTGTTCAGTGGGCCCTCCCTGTGCCCATTGGGGCACTGCTCTTATGTCCGTTGGGGAGTGTCCAAGGGACGCCTGGACTCACGGCACCGCACACCTGGGCCAGTGAGTGAGAGCACTTCCCTATGTGCGCCCCCGCGACCCAAGGGTAGGGTTGGGGGGTGGATGAGCGCACCACTGCGCCTGCGCTCCTCAAGAACGGCCTACCACCCCCAAACTTTCCTCCCCTCTCCACCGTCCACTAGAGAAAAATATAAAGGAGAGTTATGTTCTCACTTGCCCGGGAGCACGCTGTCTCCTGTCCTTCGGCACCAATGCCACTTGGTTGAGTCCCGTCTCTGCCAGCGGGCAGAGATCCGCTCTCCTCCCGACTCCTCTCCGGGGCAGCCTGTGGTCGCCAAAAAGCCTTTGTGTGCTTCCCGCCGCAGCTCGGGCAGCCGCCCCAGTCAGGAATCCCCTTTCGTCCCCTTTTTTCCCGCTATCCTCACTAAACAGGTTGTTCCCAGATGGATTTTCTCTAATCCAGCAGTGCCTGGGCTCAACTCCCGCCAATGTCCAGCTGCTCACTGAGATGTTCTGTCTGCAATTAGCCCAAACTGCAGACGGGTCTCGGGAGCCTGAAAGCGCAGCCTCCCCTCACTCCTCCGCTATCTTCTCCTCCCCTAGATTTCCTTTTTGACAACACAACAGTGGGTCAATTGTGGAACTGTGTGAAGAGTCACATGTCTATAAATGTGTATTGGTGGGAGTCTGAGAAATGTATCCTGCAATACAAAAGCATATACCAGAGGGAACTGGTATAGATGTTATGCCAATGCAGCCTTCCCAACAATAGGAAACTACCCATACATTGAAAATATCCAAAAGAGAGAAGTTATGTTGTTACTGACACATACTATGTAATTATGCTTATGACAGTTTTGTCTGTAATGAACATGTACAGACTTTTTTCTTGTCCTTACTCCCTAAACAATACAGTGTAACAACTATTTACACAGTATCTACATAGTATTAGGTATTGTAGTTGACCCTTGAACAACATGGGTTATCTGTACATACTATTCAATAAGTGAGCCACATAATAAAATGGAAAGATATGGACATGGACCTCAGTTAAAACAACAAATTAAAAATAAACACATGAACTTTACATAAATAATAAAGTAGCTATTTTTTAACTACAAAGTTTAAAATTTTGCTCTGAGGTTCAGCAAAACACTCTGTAGACCTAGACCTACAAAAACTACTTCAAGAAGAGTAAACAACTTAATCATAATAGCAAATCATTTACAAAAATTTGCAAACCTGAAAGAACCCAAACACTAATAAAAAGTGTTTAAAAGAAAATTAGAAACACGATAAGGAATAACAAGTTAAAGTGTGAAAATTGAAACAACAAAATAATATAATTAAATAATTTTAATGCGATACCATTGGCCCTCTGTATCTACAGGTTTTGTGTTTGCACATTCAGCCAACCATGCATTGAAAGTATCCAAAACAGAAAAGCTATGTTGTTGCTGACATGTACTATGTAATTAGGCTTATGACAGTTTTGTCTGTACTGAACATGTATAGGATTTTTTTCTTGTCATTATTCCCTAAACAATACAGTGTAACAACTATTTATACAGCATTTACATAGTATTATGTATTGCAGTTGACCCTTGAATAACATGGGTTTGAAATGTGCGGGCCAACTTCTATGTGAGTGTTTTTTCAATGACTACATATTGTACTGTAAATATATTTCTTGTTCCTATGCTTTGCAGATACTATATTTCTTATGAATTGAAGTTCTGTGACAATCATGCATCAGGCAAGTCTACCAGCGCCCTTTTTTCAACAGCATTTGTTCACTTTATGTCTCTGTGTCATATTTTAGTAATACAATATTTAAAACATATCTTAGTATATGTGTTATGGTGATCTTTGATCAGTGATCTTTGATGTTACTGTTGTAATTGTTTTGTGGTGCCACCAACCATGCCCATGTAAGACAGCAAACTTAACTGATAATGTTGTGTGTTCTAACTGCTCTATGACTGGCCCTTCCCCCACACCCTCCCTCTCCTCAGACCTCCTGATTCCCTGAGGCACAAAAATATTAAAATTAGGCCAATTAATAACCTTACAATAGCCTTTAAGTGTTGTTGCTGAACCAATGCAGATTTTTTTTGTCCAGCAACCAGAAAAACATGGGAGGTAAGGATGGAATCTCTGACATTCCTTTATTGCAGATATTACAGCACTCATGCTTGCCTTCTGCTGCAGGCGGGCGCTGAACCTCCAGCCAACCACCAGTCATACGCCTGCTTCTCACCACGGGAACCTTACTGCTCGCTGTACAACACTCCCATGGCTCCCTGCTGCACTCTCATGGGGGTTCCACTCTTTATATACTATGCATAGACAAAGCCGGCTACTAGCAAAGATATGACATCAATGCTTATATAACTGTGAGTGCGCTACACATAAAAATCTAATTATTATCTCTAAGTAGCCCATGCCTGGGCGTCTGGGGTGAGGGAGCCTGACAGACTCTGTTGTCCTCACAAGTGTTCAAGTGAAAGTTAGAGTTTCACATCTCTCATTTTAAATCAATTGATATAATAATTAAGCTTAGTGTAAAAGGCATGTTGAGCCCTGACTAGAGTGGCTTAGTGGGTTGGGCATCATCCTGAAAATCTAAAGGTCCCCGGTTTGATTATCAGTCAGGACACAAGTTTGGGTTGTGGGTTTGATCCCCAGCTGGGGCGCATGAGAGAAGCAACTGATCTGTCTCTCACATAGCTGTTTCAGTCCCACTCTTTTTCCTTCCCTTTTTCTCTCTCTAAAGAAAACTCTTAAAAAAGTTGTTAAAAAAAAAGGAAGGAAGAAAGCATGTTGAGAACCAAGATGGGCCAACATCATACTCAATGGGGAAAAGGTAAGATGTTTTTCTTAAGATCCGGAACAAGACAGGGATGTCCACTTTCATTGCTTTTATTCACATTGAAAGACCTAGCCACAGCAATCAGACAAGAAGAAGAAATAAAAGACATCTAGATTGGAAAGGAAAATGTAAAATGGTAATTATTTGCAGATAATATAATGCTGTATATAAAGAAACCCAAAAATTCCACCATTAAACAACTATAACTGACAGATAAATTCAGTAAAGTAGCAGGATACAAAATTAATATTCAGAAATTGGTTGCATTTTTTACACCAATAGCAAACTACAAGAAAGAAAAACCAAGGAAACAGTTCCATTTACAATTGTATGCAAAAAAAAAAATACTTAGAAATAAACTTCACCAAGGAAGTAAAAGACATATACTCAAAATATTATAAGACATTGAAGAAAAAAACTTGAAGAAGATGCAAGTAAACTTAATCATATTTGGATACACTGGATAAGAAGAATTAACATCATTATAATGTCCATACTACCCAAAGCAATCTGTATATTCAACACAATTTCTATCAACATACCAATGATGTTTTTCAAAGAACTTGAAAAAATAATTTAAAAATTTATATGGAACCACAAAGACCCCAAATAGCATTAGCAATCTTTAGAAAGAAAAATAAGGTTGTAGGTATCACACTACCTGATAAGAAACTAAAGTACAAGACTATAGTAATCACAACTGCATGGTACTGGCATAAAAACAGACACATAGATCAATGGAACAGAATAAAGCCCAGAAATAAACCTAAACCTATATATATGGTCAATTAATATTTGACAATGGAGGCAAGAACATGTAATGGGATAAAGACAGTTTATTCAATAAATACTGCTGGGAAAATTGGACAGATACATGCAAAAAAAACAAAAAAAACAAAAACAAACAAAACTAGATCACCTTTTTACACCATGAAAGAATAAACCCAAAATGGATTAAAGACTTAAAAACAAGACCTGAAATCATACAATTCCTAGAAGAAAAAACATAGGCATTAAATTTTCTGTCATTGCTCTTAGTAATATATTTTTTATACATTTCCTTGGGCAATGGAAGCAAACAAACAAAAGAAATTGGACTACATCAAAATAAAAAGCTTTGCACAGCAAAGAAAACTATCAACAAAATAGAAAGACAACCTCTTAAATGGGAGAAAATGTTTACCAATAATGGATCTGATAAGGGTTTAATATTTGAAATTTATAAAGAACTCATACAAGTCAACACCAAAAGAACAAACAATCCAATTTAAAAATGAGCAGAGGATTTGAAAAGACACTTCTCCAAAGAGTACACACAGATGCCAATAGACTTATGAAAAAGATGCTCAATGTCAGTAATCACCAAAGAAATGAAAATTAACACCACAGTGAGATATCACCTCACACATGTCAGAAATTTATTGTAAATAAATCAATAAACAACAAGTTTTAGTGAGGATGTGGAGACAATGGAAAACTTCATGCACTGTGGGTGGGATTGCAAATCAATGTACCCACTGTGGGCAGCAGTATGGAGTTTCCTCAAAAAATTAAAAATAGAACTGCCTTTTGACCTGGCAATTCCACTTCTGAAGAACTCCAAAATACTAATTCGAAAACATATATGCACCCCTATGTTCATTGCATTATTTGCAATGGACAAGATATGGAAGCAGGCCAACTGCCCCTCAGTAGATGCTTGGATTTAAAAAGCTGTGGTACATGAATACAATGGAATACTACTCAGCCATGGTTTTACCATATGATTTTACTTACCTGTGGAAGCTAAAGGACAAAATAAATGAAGAAAGAAAATGGAAATGGACCCATAGATACAAAGACCAGACTGCTGGTTGTCAGACAGGAGGGGTGTTACAAGCCTGGGTAGAAAAGGTAAGGGTATTAAGAAGTAAAAATCAGTAGTTACAATATAGTCACAGGGATACAAATTTCAGGAGAGGGAATGTAGTCAAGAATATTGTAATAGCTCTGTATGATTCCAGGTTGGCGCTTGAATTATATAACTGTTTAACAAACAATTATGCACATCTGCGACTAATATAAAATGATATTGAATGTCAACTGTAATTGAAACAAAACCCAGCGGGGAAAAAAAACATAGTCAGTTTGAGAAGAAAATGTGCATTCTTTTTTGTTTTTAAGTTCAATTTGTTTTTCTTTAATTTAAGACAGGTTGACTGTTTTTCATATAATAATATATTAATATGATAAAAATTATGCTGAATCTACTCTGCTGTGCTCGAGCAATAGAACAACGAAGCCTGGATGGCAGCACATCCCTTCACAACATGGTTTACCGAATATTTTAACTCCATTATTGAGATCAACTGCTCAGATAAAAAGATTCCTTTAAAGTTATTAGTGCTCATTGACAACACCCCTCATCTCCCAAGAGGTCTGATGGACATGCATAATGAGATTAATGTCATTTCCATGTCTGTGTACCTAATATCCATTCTGCAGCCCAAGGATCAAGAAGTGATTTCAACTTTCAAGTCTTATCATTTAAGACATGCACCACATACAGTTATCGTTGCCATAATTAATGATTCTTCTGATGGATCTGAGCAAAGTCCGTTGGCAGCCATCCGTCTCGAGAGACGATGGTGTAGCTTCTTAAGAGTCTATCTGCACCGCCGAGAATGGCTGTGCAGTCCAACTCGGGAGTGACACGGTGTCTGTCTCCTCCCGTGTTGAATCGACATCTTGCGATGACGCTGGAGTGTCCTCTCCAGTGAAGCTGAAGCTACAGAGCCTGGGCAGGGTGATATGGAGGGTCTGCTGTTGCCCATGCAGCAGACCCCCCCTCTCTTCGCAGCTGAAGGGTCCAAGGGAAAGACGGAGTCAATACAGCTTGGCTTCAGGTGCGCCGCAGGAGTTGCCGGTGTTGACTGCAACGTCGAACCGCCTTAGGGACTCCGGCTCCGGATTTTCTGTCGGGGTTTACTCCCTTAGCCTTTCCCCTGAAGAGGTATGCCGCAAGGCAGCGGAGGTTTTTTGGAGTCAGAGTTTTCCTTCTCTGATCTGAGCAAAGTAAACTGAAAATATTCTGAGAAGGATTCACCCATTTAGATGCTTTTAAGAACACTTATGATTCATGGGAAGAGGTCGAAATGTCAACATTCACAGGAGTTTGGAAGAAGTTGATTCCACCCCTCATAGATGACTTTGAGGGGTCAAGACTTCAGTGGAAGAACTAACTGCAGATGTAGAAACAGCAAGAGAGCTAGAATTGGAAGTGGAGCCAAAGATGGGATGGGTTTGCTCAATCTCATGACCAAACTTTATTGGATAAGGAGTGACTTCTCATGGATGAGCAAAGGAAGTGGTCTCTTGAGATGGAATCCACTCCTGGTGAAAATAATGTGAAGATTGTTGAAATGACAACAAAGGATTTGGCCCTCACCAGCAAAACAATTATGACTTAGTAAAGGCTCAGATTTGGTTCATATTTTCTAGCAGTAAAGCATTTTTTTGTTTTTTAGACATAATTCTATTGTACATTTAACAGAGTATAATATCGCGGAACCATAACCTATATGCACTAGGAAACTAAGAAATTTGTGTGACTCACTTCATTGCTGCGTTTGCTTTATTACAATGGTCTAGAACTTAACCTGCAATACCTCCAAGGTGTGCCCATATCAATAGCAATACATTGTGAGGTTTTGGCACCTATAGAGATAACAAGATCTGAGAAATCAGCACAGAGAGCAGCGTGGGAGTGCACAGCTGAAAGGCTGCTGCATTACACTTGAACTGCTAGAATTTTGTGTGATGGTAGAGAATGATAAATTAAGGATGCCTATTGAAACCCTTAGGCCCTGTCCAGGTGGCTCCATTGCCCTTACACCAAAAAGTTGTGGGTTCGGGTCTGGTTCAGGGCACCTATCTAGGTTGTGGGTTTGATTGCTGGTCAGCGGTGCGTGAATGGAATTAGATAGGAGTCTGCAAACTTTCCCTTAAAGGGCTAGATTGCAAATGTTTAGGCTTGAAGGACAGTCACTGTCTGTCTCATCCACCCATCTCTGACAATGTAGCACAAAACATCCTTAAATAATTACATATGCAATATGCAAATGAATGGATTGATCTGTTCCATTAAAGCTTCATTTGCAAATTACATTGCCATCTCAATTGACTAAACATTTCAAACAAAAGTTATAACAATTAACAATAGAAGAGATAAAAATACAATTACAAACTCAATATAATTTTAAAAGTGCAGCAAAGGGAAAAACAGATTAAAGAAAACAAACAAAAATGAAGAGGAAGTTGGTAGATTTTAAGCCTATAATATCAATAATTTTATTGCATGTAAATATCTTAAACAGTCAAAAAAAAAAAAGTAGCGATAATCAACTGTATAAAGATCCAAGACCCAATAATAAGATGTCTATAAGAAACTCACTTTAAATATAAGGATACAGAGAGTTTAAATTAATATGATGGAATAAGAAATACCATTATAAAAACATGAAAAATTCTAGTGTCTATATTTATTTCTGACAAAATAGCCTCTACAAAAGTAGTATTGTCAGGGATGTAAGTAGGTATTTCCTAATGATAAATTGTCAATTTATCTTGAAGATAAAACAATTCTATATATGTACATATACACCTAATAAGAGACTTCAAAAGAATAGAAACAATAGTAATTGAAGAAAAAAATGAACAAATCCAAAATTGGATTTGTAAAAATTAATATTCTTTTACTAGCACTTGACAATATAACTAAAGTGAGACTTATCAACGTTATAGATGATGTGAACAATAGTACTAATAATTGACATTTATAGTACACTTACAAAATACTGTCAGAACACACATTCTTTTCAGATGCATCCTAGACAATTTCACCCAGAACAGACCACATACTGAGCAGGAACACAGTCTCCATAAATATAAGAAGATACAAATTACATACAGTATGTTATCCAATTAAGAAATCATTAAATTAAAATCAACAACTGCAAAGAATCTGAAAATTTCTCGTGTTTTCATAGAGTAAAGACTTTCCTTGTAAATAGACCATGACCAAAAAACAAGTCATAAGTGCATTAGAAAATTATCTGAACTAAATTGAAACAGTAACACACATATTAAATCCATGTGTTACATCTAAAGCAGAGCTTGGCGGTAATTTTGTAACTTTGAATGCTTATATTTGACTAGAAAAATAAAGGCTTAAAATCAGTAATCCATGAAGATAAAAATGTAGTGCAAACAAACTCAAAATAAGTAGAAGATAATAAAATAATAGAGATAATAGTAGAATTTAGTGCAATGGGAAATGGGCATGAGTAGAGAAACAATAAAACCAGAACTTTTTTTCCCCTAAAGATTAATAAAATTGATAAATTCCTCATCAGGAACAAAGAAGAAAGTCAAAAAGTGCCCAATATCAGAATAAAGAAGGATTATGTCTGTCGACACTACAAACATTAAATGGATAATAAGCAAATATTGTGAACATCTCAATAGTAATAATTTTCATAAATCAGAGGAAATGGACTATTTTATTGGACGATAGAAATCACCAAAGTAACATACATCTTTCTCATGCAGCACTGTTGAGGTTCTTGAGCTAATATCATCGCTGGGGACCCCCGGCATCGGGACACATCTCTTCAGGGTGTCCCTTTGTGCCATCTCATGTAATCCCTGGGGACACCACATTCTTCCCTGGCTCCTTGCTGTTGGATAGCTTCTCTTTGTTCCTCTCGAAGACATTAAAAGACAAGTCTCAATAGAACCCCATATTGTCTTTCTCTCCCAGGCTCATGGAACTAAAAAGAAGCCTGCTTCCCTTACGTCAGTAAACTCTAGGGCAGCCACTGTGACCTTGCACCAAGTGCTGTTTTACTTAGCTCTCTCAGGAGAGTCGGTGACTACTCCTGCGCCCTGTCCTCAAGGGCTCACAGACTGGCAGACCTTGGGGCTGCGCTCCTGCTGGGCTGAGCTGAAGGAGGCAGTAATCCCCTGTCCTTCCCTGCGGGCAGACCTAGTCTGGCAAATGCATGGTCCAGAAAAAGCTCTCCTAAACCCCTCCGTTTCTTTCAGTTCTCACTTAATTCTTAATTCCTTTATCATGTTGAGGAGCCCAAGGGGACTGGAACCAGTTCTCAAAGTTTGCCGTTGTAACTTCTGCATAGAGCAACTCCCCGCCCCCGCACCCCCCCCCCCAAAAAAAAACGATTTGGGAAAGAACAACTAGCTATCATCCAAACACTTCAGTTGATACCAAGGCCGGTAGAGTCCTGCCTTAAAACCACATTATGTGAAAAGGAAATGCTGAGGAATTTCATTTCCAAACTGAGATACTGTCAGCGTTTTAAAAGGTTTAAATAACATTTTATTATTTTATTTTATTTTATTTTATTTTATTGATTTGAGAGAAAAAAAGGGGTGAGAGGAGAGAGAGAGACATTGATTCGTTGTTCCTTATTGATGCATTCATTCTGGTTGATTCTTGTATGTGCCCTGACAGGGTTCAAACCCACAACCTTGGCATATCAGGGTGATGGTCTAACCAACTGAGCTATCCAGCCAGGGGCCTGACAGAATTTTTAATTTGAATCTTGATACATCAATTTTAGTTACAGAAAATCTACAAGCATCCAAAAAAAAAAAAAAAAAAACTTACAAAATAATTTATTCAGGATTTATCAAACCAGTTTGAAAAACTATTTGGAACACAAAACTATTCATTTTTTAAAGTTTACCAAACTTATGAAGCTTAAAAGTTTTACCAAAACTGCCAAGCTTTGTGTGAGCATATTTTATACTGAAAATATAGCAACTTGTGAAATATTCTCTATTTAATCTCCTGGCAAATCAAGGTGACAAAAACAGATGGAAATATGTTGTCGCCTTTAATCAGATTATTTCCAGATAATATCTTTTTCAGTGAAAATATCTGACTATATACTATCATTTAAGTATAAAATAATAATCACGTAGGAGAAAGAAAAATAGAGAAAAATATTACCACTAACTTCGTTAACAAAATAATATTTTGGTATATTTCTCTCTCATACTGTCTTAAATTATTTCAAAATATTAAAACTATCTCATATATTTGAATATGCTTCATATTATATCTTCATTAAAAATTAAACATTTAATTAAATTGTTTTTTTTTATTTCTTTGCAATTTTCCTAAGTACCAGTTAAAAAAACTGTAACTATCAAAGGGCACTATTTATTTACCAATTTCTTAACTTGATCATGTTTACCTTTAAAAAATCTGAAGTATTATTACTATGAGCATTTTCTATGTGTGGATTATTTGGTTAGAGTAAATTTTCAGCCTGACTACACAGTTGACTTGGAAGTCTACCTTGGGAGATGTACTTCACTCTTCAGTTATCCAGTGTATTTCATGCTCTAGTAAGTTTACTTTATAAAAATATAAAGAAAGTCTTGTTATTAAAAATTAATTTAGTGTCAAAATTCTGTACTCTGATATGAATTGCTTGCCAAAAGTATTGCAAGTATCTCTCACTCTATGACTTATTTCTCACTCAATCTGTCTTTTAATTAACGGAAGTCTTAGATTTTGATAGTTTTTTTCTTCATGACTAATACCTGATTATACCCTATTTGAGAAAACCTTGACTAACCCAAATA